>NC_090648.1:52423440-52723440 GCF_040937935.1 Hyperolius riggenbachi
CCTTTTTCTGTTCTGTGTCCCCCTCTCTGTCCTGTGGCCTTATGCTGCACCTCCCATGGTCCCCTTTAGATGCCTGCCGGCCAGTCAGGTCCTCACTCACCGCACCAATGCACCAGCGTATCACTCGCTTTAAAGGTAGTCTCCACGTGGCCTCCAATTCCATATTCTTTCTTTAGATGCCAGCCAATCATTTGGGGGCGCTGTCTATCATGGCCGCTGCAGCGGCCCGACATGCTGACCCCTGCTGTCCCACTTCCTCCTGGCCTGATGCTTCCGTGTACAGCGGTGTCCATGCGTGCGTTCCACGAAGTCTCATCTGTCAGAGTGCTGCCTCGCTCGTCTTGAAATGCCCATTTTGAGTAACTGGCAGTCTTGGTCAGACACGCTGACCCATATGCTGTCCCCCGCACCAGCGAGTTCGATCGCTGTTCCTCCCGGCTTCTGCCTCCATATGTTCCTATCAGGCGCCACCAGCCAATCAGGAGGGGGCCGATGGTCTTGAGCAGGCTCTGCCGTTCTGGCCAATCACTGCACTCGCTGATCTCAGCAAGTGCAGTGATTGGCCAGAACGGCAGCGCCTGCTCCCGCCCTCAAGACCATCGGCCCCTCCTGATTGGCTGGCGGCGCCTGATAGGAACATATGGAGGCAGAAGCCGGGAGGAACAGCGATCGAACTCGCTGGTGCACGGGACAGCATATGGGTCAGCGTGTCTGACCAAGACTGCCAGTTACTCAAAATGGGCATTTCAAGACGAGCGAGGCAGCACTCTGACAGATGAGACTTCGTGGAACGCACGCATGGACGCCGCTGTACACGGAAGCATCAGGCCAGGAGGAAGTGGGACAGCAGGGGTCAGCATGTCGGGCCGCTGCTGCGGCCATGATTGACAGTGCCCTCAAATGATTGGCTGGCATCTAAAGAAAGAATATGGAATTGGAGGCCACGTGGAGACTACCTTTAAAGCGAGTGACACACGCTGACGACCGATGTTTGTGTGGGCCCGCTGGTTCAAATTGTTACATTCGGACCATAAGACGCACACACTTTTTTCCCCCACTTTTGAGGGAGAAAAAGTGCGTCTTATGGTCCGGAAAATACGGTATACCACAACTAAAATCTATGAACTATTAACCCATTTTATCTTTTTCCTGCTCTTAGAAGGCATTTTCTGCTAGGAAAGTGTTTTATGGTTGTAATGCCTTTGTTAGTGAGGGTTATGCTCTAGTCTGACCCAGTCCTGACATGGACAGAAACTGTCACATACATACCTGATGTTTAACTCTTTCAGGCACAGAAAGAAAAAAATGGAACACAGCCTAGTTATTTGTGTGCTTGGCACTGTATATATACATTTCTATCTCATCATGTCACATGTCACCTCATGTATGTATTAGGAATGGGTGCCTGAGTTTTGTGATATTAGGTATTTAACTTTTGCATCAGAATTTAGCAATTTTGAGTTGTCGGATCTCAGAATTTACCAAATTCCGACATGTAAATTCTGAAAGATACACAAAATTACATTTGTGTAATAGAGATGGCTCAAACCTCTGATTTTCGGTTTGTGAACCTCAAACGTGAAAGTTCGCGCAAACTTCAATGGGGAGGCGAACTTTGAAAATTACAAACACTAATTCTGGGCTGGCCACTAAAGTGATGGAAAAGATGTTTCAAGGAGTCTGACACCTGGAGGGGGGCATGGCGGAGTGGGATACATGCCAAAAGTCCCGGGGGAAAAATCCGGACTTGACGCACAGCAGCGTTTTAAGGGCAGAAATCACATTGCATGCTAAATTGAAGGCCTAAAGTGCTCTAAAACATCTTGCATGTGTATATGTTACGGCCAGAACCCGAAGTGTGGCCACTTCTAGTTCTGGCCGGCCACTTCGGGTTCTGGCCGGCCAATATGCGAAGTGGCCGCAGCGCAGCGGCCAATGTGAGAAATGTAATGTTTACGCCGTCTCGTTGCGGCCAAATTGATGACAAAACTTGCTTAATTTAATGAAATATAGCCGGCGGCAATGTAATAGATGAAGCCGCCGGCTTTCGCACTGCCTCTCCCTGATCCCCCCTCCCTCTTCTCCCAGCCTCCCATACAATACGTAGCAGCCAGCGGGGACATGCAGCCGGAGAGTCGTTCGTCGCAGCAGGGGCAGCAGAGCGGGGGAGGCTGCAGACATCGCTTCTGCCAGCACCCGCTCTGCAGGACGGCAGGATTCCCCTGCCGCGACGAACGACTCTCCGGCTGCATGTCCCCGCCGGCTGCTACGTATTGTATGGGAGGCGGGGAGGGAAGGGATGTGGGATCGGGGAGAGTGCGAAAGCCGGCGGCTTCATCTATTACATTGCCGCCGGATATTTCATTAAATTAAGCAAGTTTAGTCATCAATTTGGCCGCAGCGAGACGGCGTAAACAAAACATTTCTCACATTGGCCGCTGCGCTGCGGCCACTTTGCATATTGGCCGGCCAGAACCCGAAGTGGCCGGCCAGAACTAGAAGTGGCCACACTGCGGGTTCTGGCCGTAACATATACATCAATCAGGGAGTGTAATTAGAGTATTGCTTCACACTGACAGACCAAACTCACTGTGTAACGCACCGCAAACAGCTGTTTGTCTAGTGACGGCCGTGCTGGACTGGTGCGCACCATGGCCAGAGTGCAGGCGATAGTGGTTTTCAAGCCCATATGGTCGCCGGGCTGTGGTAGCTCAATGATAGAACAACAGTGACTGTCCAGCTGATCGAATTTGGTCTGTCCACAATGAAGCAACGTCCTTAATATCTTGGGTGTGCCCCCGCCCCCGAGACACTCATATAGCCAGGGGTCATTGCTTCATTGTGATATGCAAGCCCCTTTACCGTGGCAAGGTAATGATCATGAAGGGAAATTGACACATGTACATGCCTTTTGTTTTGTTGTTGCAGCCGCAGTGCAGCCAGAAAAATTAGGCAGGCATGTACACGCACCAGAAAAATGATTATAGCGGCCGCTGCTAGCAGGGGCCTTAAAAATTCAGGAATCCACCTGGAGTCCTGGAACCTGTTGGTGGTGGCAGAGAAGGCAGTCAAGCGGCCTGCAGGCAGAGATGCTGTGTGGGGACCGACTTAGTCCTGGGGCACAATTCACAAATCTGATTTCTAGAAAATACACATAATTGATCCTTTTTAAGAAGTATATTAAAATATAACTTTTATTAATTCATATAAAATCACTTATTTTTGTTTTTTGTTGTTTTTATTTTTAATTACACGTCCATAACAGAGTAGGATTTATAGTACCATAAAGAGCATATATATCCACAAAGGGGTTCTATTGCAATGCTCAATCCTATACTCTGACTGATTGCTATTAACTTGCTACATATGAATTAAAACCCTCCACCAATCCAACATGTTTCAACCCCCTAATTGGAGTCGTCGTCAGGGAAAAGTGCTAAAGTGTAAAGGCTGCTAGTGCATCAAAAGAAAGCTAAAGCATTATATATACATGTAGTATGAAAAACAACAAATGAGAGCAATGTGCTCTCTTGCTCTGACAGCATCAAACTGAGTGACTTTCTGAGCTCCTTATATACTCTATTGGGGAGGCGGTACTCATCAAGACCTATCCCATCTGTTTCCTCAGCATCCTTATTGGTCAAGTTCCCTTTCAGTCACTGTCTGTGCATGGCCATTGGCTGGCCTATTACTTTCCATTGTATTTCAAAAGCACTTTAAAATAAGGCCTATTACCTCCAAAAAAACAGGGGGGACATCCTTCATAGGTCCCCTATTCACCCCTCTGTGAACCGCTCTGCCGCTTGTAATTTAAGTAGAAAAACGCCACTCGTCGTACCCTGTCCATAGGAAGTCATTAGAGACTTCCTATTGGTGGATTCCTCTCCTTTCGCCCCTCCCACATCCCCTTCCTCCAATCGCTGCATGTGACGCAGCGTTGCTATAGATACCCGTTCAGGGCTGATGTCTATTCAGTAGACGCCGGCGTAAGGGGGAGTTTACCATTCACTCCTCCCCGCCGCGTCATGATGACACTCGCCGCTCGCCCCACATGTCTAAACACACCTCCGTTTCAGCCGCATCATTGGCCTTCAATTCTTAGCGAGCAGGGGATTGGATGTATACACCCCCAGGAAGTTGTGGGAGCCAGCTTGACACGCAAGCTGTCATTCCTCTACTTATATTCACCGGAGTATCCACAATATAAACAATCTTGCAGGGCATGACTTAGATGGCATCATTTATTCAATTTCCAGTCATCCACCTTATTCATAAATAATTTGCTATTCCTCATATATTAAATCGATACGAAAGGCATTACAGGCTGTTTATATACAAAACAATGCTGATATCCAATTGTTATTCATAAGATTCTTCTTAGAATACATCTCAAAGAGATAATATCCTTGTTCAAACCCACATCTTTGGAACTATACATCCCAAAGATATGCGACATATATGCCTGCATCATTGTAATAAAACAACCATGTCTACATATAATTTTTCCGTAAATATATGTACCTATAACCTAGCAAATATATATGATCGATACCATAATTTATGACCCTATTCAAGAACATTCTGATGACTGAATTTGATTTCCAAAAGAGAAAAGCAAAGCCTATACACAAGGGGATTGTTGTTTCCTGTTTTATATTTACTAACATTTTAGATGAAGGGAGTATATGTAAAGCCTTCATTCAATCCACCTGGGCTCAAAGTGCCCAGACGATAAATCCATTTGGCCTCCAGTTGACGTAATTTTAGGTCAAGGTTTCCTCCTCTAGGTCCCATCTTCCACTGCTGTATTACAAAGTACTTTAAGCATGTAGTATCTCCATCATGAAACTCCCTAAAGTGTCTTGATACTGGCTAGTGTTGGGCGAACACCTGGATGTTCGGGTTCGGGCCGAACAGGCCGAACATGGGCCAGATGTTCGGCATGTTCGGCCCGAACGCCGAACTCAATGGGAGTCAATGGGACCCCCGAACATGCCCATTTTGGGGGCCCTATGGGGTCGCAGGCATAAGGGGGGAGCATGCCCCGGTCGCGGGGGGGGTCGGAAATTCCCCCCACCCCCTCCGCTAGCGCTTCCCCCTCTGCCCGCTTCTCCATACAAAAAGTTTGAAACAAGTTCAATAGTACCTGGCTGGTGGCACTGGCTGGCAGTGGAGTGAGGAGGAGGAGGAGTCCGAGTAGCAGAGTGACGTTGAGGCCGGGCAGCGGGCGGTTCAGCGCTAGTACCCTTGTGGTACTTCCGCCCTTTCTCTGACCTCACGTCCTCTGCGTGATGACGCATACGAGGGTACGCGTGATGCGTACCCTCGTATGCAGAGGACGTGAGGTCAGAGAAAGGGCGGAAGTACCACAAGGGTACTAGCGCTGAACCGCCCGCTGCCCGGACTCAACGTCACTCTGCTACTCGGACTCCTCCTCACTCCACTGCCAGCCAGTGCCACCAGCCAGGTACTATTGAACTTGTTTCAAACTTTTTGTATGGGGAAGCGGGCAGAGGGGGGAGCGCTAGCGGAGGGGGTGGGGGGAATTTCCGACCCCCCCCGCGATCGGGGCATGCTCCCCCCTTATGCCTGCGACCCCATAGGGGGCATAGGGGGGCAGTATTCGGCCGAACAGGGCCCTGTTCGGCCGAACAGGGGCCCTGTTCGGCCATGTTCGGCCATGCATTCTGCAGTTCGGGCGAACCCCGAACAGTTTGGCCGAACACCACCAGGTGTTCGGCCGAACTCGAACATCACCCGAACAGGGTGATGTTCTGCAGAACCCGAACAGTGGCGAACACTGTTCGCCCAACACTAATACTGGCGTATCTTTTGGATTACGTACATTCCCAATATGTTCAAGGATTCTCTGCTTAACCTGTCGTGTTGTCTCTCCTATGTATAGTAAGTGGCATGGACATTCTATTGCATATATGACTCCCTCCGTTTCACAATTGAAAAAATCGAGGATTTCATATGTTTTCTCATTTTTGGGAGCCACAAAGTTTTTGCACATATTGACATTAGGACATGCCTTACAACGACCACATCTAAACATCCCTTTCAGGGGTCTATCCAGCCAGGTTTTTTTTATTTTCTTTTTTGAAATGGGTAAAAATGAATGTACTAACTCATCACCAATATTTTTTCCTCTACGATATGTGAAATTCGGGGTCTTGGGGAGTATTTCTTTCAACTGCGGGTCCAGTTGGAGAATAGGCCAATGTCGCTCCACAATTCTCTTGATCTCTTCTGATTGTAATGAGAAAGTACTCACAATTCGCATTGTGTTGTCAGTAGAACCCGCCACAGTCTTTTGTTTTGGAATCAGTAAAGTCTCTCTATCTGTTTCCTGTGCTTTCCTCCGTGCCTCATCAATCACATAATCTGGGTAGCCCCTGCTTCTAAAACGTCTCTCCAGATTTCTACACTCATCATCAAATGCCTGATCATTGGAGCAGTTCCTCCGCGCTCTAAAATATTGCCCCTTTGGGATTCCTCTCTTCAAGGGCATAGGATGATGGCTATTCCAAGACAAGAGGGAATTCGTGGAGGTTTGCTTTCGGAATATTTTAGTTTCCAGCTTACCCTGATCTGTTCTCATAATCTGCACATCTAAGAAACTCAGAGAATGTCTATCAATTTCGTACGTAAAATACATACCAATCTGATTCCGATTTAACAATTGTACAAAATCAACAAAAATGTCTCTGGGGCCGTTCCACAGAATGAACACGTCATCCAAGAAACGGCCCCAGAAAAGAACATGCGATGTATAAAACGCCAGGTCCTCCGAAAACACAATTGTGTCCTCCCACCATCCAAGGAAGAGATTTGCGTACGATGGGGCACATGATGTCCCCATCGCACATCCCCTCCGCTGGATATAGAATCGATTCTGAAACAGGAAATAGTTATGAGTCAAAACAAATTGTAATAAGTCCATGATGAACAGGGAGTGTTCTCTCAAATGAATACTTCTCGTCTTAAGAAAGTAATCTACAGCTTCCATACCTAATTCATGCTTGATGTTATTGTATAATGACTCAACGTCTAGGCTAGCCAACCACACGTCGTCACTTATCGATATTCCCTGAATCCTATTAAGTAGATCCATCGTATCACGAATATATGAGGGAAGGCTCATCACAAATGGTCTGAGGAATTGATCTACATATTGGCTAATCTTCTCTGTCAGACAGCCATTACCGGAGATTATTGGTCGTCCCGGCGGTTTTTCCAACTTTTTGTGTATCTTAGGGAGTGAATAAAAGGTGGATATTGTAGGATATTTTACTAGCATATACGTCAGATCTTGTTTACTTAGAACATTTTTTCCAACAGCTATATTAAGGAGGGCCTCAAGTTCTTTATAGAAGATTGGAGTTGGATTATTTTCCAATCTACCATAATTCTCTTTATTATCTAAAATTTCCATACACATATCAATGTATTGTTCTTTTTTCATCAATACAATATTCCCTCCTTTATCTGATTTTTTAAGGATCAAGTCCTCATTACTCCTTAGACCTGTTAAAGCATTCTGTTCATCCTCGCTCAAATTATGTCTTTTATCAATTCTCTTAGTTCTACTTAAATACTCCAGATCTTTTTCCACAGTTTCCAGAAATATTTGGATTGGAGGATATGAGGCAATTGCTGGACAGAATCTGCTTTTTGCTGTCAAACCACTTTCAGGTACCCCTACATTGATTTCTCCCGTTTCATTCTCATTTAAGAGATCGTTTAAAATTTCCAAATTCCGTATTTCCTGTGCCATTTCCATTTTTGATTTCATAACTTCTGAATTCATATATTTGTACACTGCTAACTTTCGTCCAAACAAATTAACATCCTTTATTGTCTCAAAGAGGTCAAAGTTCGCCGTTGGTACAAAAGAAAACCCTTTTGATAATACTGAAATCTCAGCCTCACTCAAGGCATAATCTGTCAGATTTACAATTCTCATCCTGTCATCCATTTTCTCATTATCTACCACTCCTCCTCCCTGTTTCTGCGATATGTAGGTTTGTAGGCCCATTTCTTGCTGTTCCGAAGGTTCCTTGGAGTTGTCTGACCCCCCGATCTGGGTTTCTTTCCCTTTCCTAAAAAATCACTCTGCTTTTGACCAGCACCTTTGTTTGGGGTTTCCCCTTCTGACTCAGATTCACTTCCTGTCACTGATGTAGGGGTATTTGGTACACTGGGGGTCGGTTTGGGACTCGTTTTTTTCCAATTATACACTTTTCCACTTTTAAAATCTTTCCAATCTCGATTATATTTTTTATGTTTTTTGGCCTTAATAGCTTCTTTATGGCTCTGAACCTTCACCTGCAGTTTTTCTTCCAATTGTTTAAATTCAGGGTGGTCTTTGTACTTAACCACTTCTTTGTGGGCTTCCTCAAGCTTCTTATTTGTATTTTCAAGTGTTTTAATTTCAAAATCAAAATTCAAAAAATAGGCATGTCATTAATTCTAATGTTTGTTTCGTTTTTAGTTCATTCCAGATTCTCATAAACTCCTCATTCCCAGAGTGTTTATGAGGTATACACAAATTCCTTAGGCCTCTTACTGTAATGCCTTCTTTTATATATGTATTGAAACTAGAGACCTCCCACCACCCCTTATTATGTTCCTTATATATGCCAAAAATGTTTCTAAACGCAAGTTCAACTTCAGAGTTAACTGTAGATGTTTCTGGAGTTTTTTGAGTGGTTTCACCTCCACATGAAAATACTTCCTTTGCTTCGGCTATTAAACTACTAACATCTGGTATGGTAGAGAGGAAACCTGACATATTTTTTATATAGTACTAAAGAAGATGACACAGGAAAGAAATATGTATAAATTGAACTCCTATACTAGGATCACGGTGTCAGAATCACCTAACCTTAATACACAATTCACAAATCTGATTTCTAGAAAATACACATAATTGATCCTTTTTAAGAAGTATATTAAAATATAACTTTTATTAATTCATATAAAATCACTTATTTTTGTTTTTTGTTGTTTTTATTTTTAATTACACGTCCATAACAGAGTAGGATTTATAGTACCATAAAGAGCATATATATCCACAAAGGGGTTCTATTGCAATGCTCAATCCTATACTCTGACTGATTGCTATTAACTTGCTACATATGAATTAAAACCCTCCACCAATCCAACATGTTTCAACCCCCTAATTGGAGTCGTCGTCAGGGAAAAGTGCTAAAGTGTAAAGGCTGCTAGTGCATCAAAAGAAAGCTAAAGCATTATATATACATGTAGTATGAAAAACAACAAATGAGAGCAATGTGCTCTCTTGCTCTGACAGCATCAAACTGAGTGACTTTCTGAGCTCCTTATATACTCTATTGGGGAGGCGGTACTCATCAAGACCTATCCCATCTGTTTCCTCAGCATCCTTATTGGTCAAGTTCCCTTTCAGTCACTGTCTGTGCATGGCCATTGGCTGGCCTATTACTTTCCATTGTATTTCAAAAGCACTTTAAAATAAGGCCTATTACCTCCAAAAAACAGGGGGGACATCCTTCATAGGTCCCCTATTCACCCCTCTGTGAACCGCTCTGCCGCTTGTAATTTAAGTAGAAAAACGCCACTCGTCGTACCCTGTCCATAGGAAGTCATTAGAGACTTCCTATTGGTGGATTCCTCTCCTTTCGCCCCTCCCACATCCCCTTCCTCCAATCGCTGCATGTGACGCAGCGTTGCTATAGATACCCGTTCAGGGCTGATGTCTATTCAGTAGACGCCGGCGTAAGGGGGAGTTTACCATTCACTCCTCCCCGCCGCGTCATGATGACACTCGCCGCTCGCCCCACATGTCTAAACACACCTCCGTTTCAGCCGCATCATTGGCCTTCAATTCTTAGCGAGCAGGGGATTGGATGTATACACCCCCAGGAAGTTGTGGGAGCCAGCTTGACACGCAAGCTGTCATTCCTCTACTTATATTCACCGGAGTATCCACAATATAAACAATCTTGCAGGGCATGACTTAGATGGCATCATTTATTCAATTTCCAGTCATCCACCTTATTCATAAATAATTTGCTATTCCTCATATATTAAATCGATACGAAAGGCATTACAGGCTGTTTATATACAAAACAATGCTGATATCCAATTGTTATTCATAAGATTCTTCTTAGAATACATCTCAAAGAGATAATATCCTTGTTCAAACCCACATCTTTGGAACTATACATCCCAAAGATATGCGACATATATGCCTGCATCATTGTAATAAAACAACCATGTCTACATATAATTTTCCTGTAAATATATGTACCTATAACCTAGCAAATATATATGATCGATACCATAATTTATGACCCTATTCAAGAACATTCTGATGACTGAATTTGATTTCCAAAAGAGAAAAGCATTTTAGATGAAGGGAGTATATGTAAAGCCTTCATTCAATCCACCTGGAGATACTACATGCTTAAAGTACTTTGTAATACAGCAGTGGAAGATGGGACCTAGAGGAGGAAACCTTGACCTAAAATTACGTCAACTGGAGGCCAAATGGATTTATCGTCTGGGCACTTTGAGCCCAGGTGGATTGAATGAAGGCTTTACATATACTCCCTTCATCTAAAATGTTAGTAAATATAAAACAGGAAACAACAATCCCCTTGTGTATAGGCTTTGCTTTTCTCTTTTGGAAATCAAATTCAGTCATCAGAATGTTCTTGAATAGGGTCATAAATTATGGTATCGATCATATATATTTGCTAGGTTATAGGTACATATATTTACGGAAAAATTATATGTAGACATGGTTGTTTTATTACAATGATGCAGGCATATATGTCGCATATCTTTGGGATGTATAGTTCCAAAGATGTGGGTTTGAACAAGGATATTATCTCTTTGAGATGTATTCTAAGAAGAATCTTATGAATAACAATTGGATATCAGCATTGTTTTGTATATAAACAGCCTGTAATGCCTTTCGTATCGATTTAATATATGAGGAATAGCAAATTATTTATGAATAAGGTGGATGACTGGAAATTGAATAAATGATGCCATCTAAGTCATGCCCTGCAAGATTGTTTATATTGTGGATACTCCGGTGAATATAAGTAGAGGAATGACAGCTTGCGTGTCAAGCTGGCTCCCACAACTTCCTGGGGGTGTATACATCCAATCCCCTGCTCGCTAAGAATTGAAGGCCAATGATGCGGCTGAAACGGAGGTGTGTTTAGACATGTGGGGCGAGCGGCGAGTGTCATCATGACGCGGCGGGGAGGAGTGAATGGTAAACTCCCCCTTACGCCGGCGTCTACTGAATAGACATCAGCCCTGAACGGGTATCTATAGCAACGCTGCGTCACATGCAGCGATTGGAGGAAGGGGATGTGGGAGGGGCGAAAGGAGAGGAATCCACCAATAGGAAGTCTCTAATGACTTCCTATGGACAGGGTACGACGAGTGGCGTTTTTCTACTTAAATTACAAGCGGCAGAGCGGTTCACAGAGGGGTGAATAGGGGACCTATGAAGGATGTCCCCCCTGTTTTTTGGAGGTAATAGGCCTTATTTTAAAGTGCTTTTGAAATACAATGGAAAGTAATAGGCCAGCCAATGGCCATGCACAGACAGTGACTGAAAGGGAACTTGACCAATAAGGATGCTGAGGAAACAGATGGGATAGGTCTTGATGAGTACCGCCTCCCCAATAGAGTATATAAGGAGCTCAGAAAGTCACTCAGTTTGATGCTGTCAGAGCAAGAGAGCACATTGCTCTCATTTGTTGTTTTTCATACTACATGTATAAATAATGCTTTAGCTTTCTTTTGATGCACTAGCAGCCTTTACACTTTAGCACTTTTCCCTGACGACGACTCCAATTAGGGGGTTGAAACATGTTGGATTGGTGGAGGGTTTTAATTCATATGTAGCAAGTTAATAGCAATCAGTCAGAGTATAGGATTGAGCATTGCAATAGAACCCCTTTGTGGATATATATGCTCTTTATGGTACTATAAATCCTACTCTGTTATGGACGTGTAATTAAAAATAAAAACAACAAAAAACAAAAATAAGTGATTTTATATGAATTAATAAAAGTTATATTTTAATATACTTCTTAAAAAGGATCAATTATGTGTATTTTCTAGAAATCAGATTTGTGAATTGTGTATTAAGGTTAGGTGATTCTGACACCGTGATCCTAGTATAGGAGTTCAATTTATACATATTTCTTTCCTGTGTCATCTTCTTTAGTACTATATAAAAAATATGTCAGGTTTCCTCTCTACCATACCAGATGTTAGTAGTTTAATAGCCGAAGCAAAGGAAGTCTTTTCATGTGGAGGTGAAACCACTCAAAAAACTCCAGAAACATCTACAGTTAACTCTGAAGTTGAACTTGCGTTTAGAAACATTTTTGGCATATATAAGGAACATAATAAGGGGTGGTGGGAGGTCTCTAGTTTCAATACATATATAAAAGAAGGCATTACAGTAAGAGGCCTAAGGAATTTGTGTATACCTCATAAACACTCTGGGAATGAGGAGTTTATGAGAATCTGGAATGAACTAAAAACGAAACAAACATTAGAATTAATGACATGCCTACGAGATTTTGAAATTAAAACACTTGAAAATACAAATAAGAAGCTTGAGGAAGCCCACAAAGAAGTGGTTAAGTACAAAGACCACCCTGAATTTAAACAATTGGAAGAAAAACTGCAGGTGAAGGTTCAGAGCCATAAAGAAGCTATTAAGGCCAAAAAACATAAAAAATATAATCGAGATTGGAAAGATTTTAAAAGTGGAAAAGTGTATAATTGGAAAAAAACGAGTCCCAAACCGACCCCCAGTGTACCAAATACCCCTACATCAGTGACAGGAAGTGAATCTGAGTCAGAAGGGGAAACCCCAAACAAAGGTGCTGGTCAAAAGCAGAGTGATTTTTTAGGAAAGGGAAAGAAACCCAGATCGGGGGGTCAGACAACTCCAAGGAACCTTCGGAACAGGGAGAAATGGGCCTACAAACCTACATATCGCAGAAACAGGGAGGAGGAGTGGTAGATAATGAGAAAATGGATGACAGGATGAGAATTGTAAATCTGACAGATTATGCCTTGAGTGAGGCTGAGATTTCAGTATTATCAAAAGGGTTTTCTTTTGTACCAACGGCGAACTTTGACCTCTTTGAGACAATAAAGGATGTTAATTTGTTTGGACGAAAGTTAGCAGTGTACAAATATATGAATTCAGAAGTTATGAAATCAAAAATGGAAATGGCACAGGAAATACGGAATTTGGAAATTTTAAACGATCTCTTAAATGAGAATGAAACGGGAGAAATCAATGTAGGGGTACCTGAAAGTGGTTTGACAGCAAAAAGCAGATTCTGTCCAGCAATTGCCTCATATCCTCCAATCCAAATATTTCTGGAAACTGTGGAAAAAGATCTGGAGTATTTAAGTAGAACTAAGAGAATTGATAAAAGACATAATTTGAGCGAGGATGAACAGAATGCTTTAACAGGTCTAAGGAGTAATGAGGACTTGATCCTTAAAAAATCAGATAAAGGAGGGAATATTGTATTGATGAAAAAAGAACAATACATTGATATGTGTATGGAAATTTTAGATAATAAAGAGAATTATGGTAGATTGGAAAATAATCCAACTCCAATCTTCTATAAAGAACTTGAGGCCCTCCTTAATATAGCTGTTGGAAAAAATGTTCTAAGTAAACAAGATCTGACGTATATGCTAGTAAAATATCCTACAATATCCACCTTTTATTCACTCCCTAAGATACACAAAAAGTTGGAAAAACCGCCGGGACGACCAATAATCTCCGGTAATGGCTGTCTGACAGAGAAGATTAGCCAATATGTAGATCAATTCCTCAGACCATTTGTGATGAGCCTTCCCTCATATATTCGTGATACGATGGATCTACTTAATAGGATTCAGGGAATATCGATAAGTGACGACGTGTGGTTGGCTAGCCTAGACGTTGAGTCATTATACAATAACATCAAGCATGAATTAGGTATGGAAGCTGTAGATTACTTTCTTAAGACGAGAAGTATTCATTTGAGAGAACACTCCCTGTTCATCATGGACTTATTACAATTTGTTTTGACTCATAACTATTTCCTGTTTCAGAATCGATTCTATATCCAGCGGAGGGGATGTGCGATGGGGACATCATGTGCCCCATCGTACGCAAATCTCTTCCTTGGATGGTGGGAGGACACAATTGTGTTTTCGGAGGACCTGGCGTTTTATACATCGCATGTTCTTTTCTGGGGCCGTTTCTTGGATGACGTGTTCATTCTGTGGAACGGCCCCAGAGACATTTTTGTTGATTTTGTACAATTGTTAAATCGGAATCAGATTGGTATGTATTTTACGTACGAAATTGATAGACATTCTCTGAGTTTCTTAGATGTGCAGATTATGAGAACAGATCAGGGTAAGCTGGAAACTAAAATATTCCGAAAGCAAACCTCCACGAATTCCCTCTTGTCTTGGAATAGCCATCATCCTATGCCCTTGAAGAGAGGAATCCCAAAGGGGCAATATTTTAGAGCGCGGAGGAACTGCTCCAATGATCAGGCATTTGATGATGAGTGTAGAAATCTGGAGAGACGTTTTAGAAGCAGGGGCTACCCAGATTATGTGATTGATGAGGCACGGAGGAAAGCACAGGAAACAGATAGAGAGACTTTACTGATTCCAAAACAAAAGACTGTGGCGGGTTCTACTGACAACACAATGCGAATTGTGAGTACTTTCTCATTACAATCAGAAGAGATCAAGAGAATTGTGGAGCGACATTGGCCTATTCTCCAACTGGACCCGCAGTTGAAAGAAATACTCCCCAAGACCCCGAATTTCACATATCGTAGAGGAAAAAATATTGGTGATGAGTTAGTACATTCATTTTTACCCATTTCAAAAAAGAAAATAAAAAAAACCTGGCTGGATAGACCCCTGAAAGGGATGTTTAGATGTGGTCGTTGTAAGGCATGTCCTAATGTCAATATGTGCAAAAACTTTGTGGCTCCCAAAAATGAGAAAACATATGAAATCCTCGATTTTTTCAATTGTGAAACGGAGGGAGTCATATATGCAATAGAATTTTCATGCCACTTACTATACATAGGAGAGACAACACGACAGGTTAAGCAGAGAATCCTTGAACATATTGGGAATGTACGTAATCCAAAAGATACGCCAGTATCAAGACACTTTAGGGAGTTTCATGATGGAGATACTACATGCTTAAAGTACTTTGTAATACAGCAGTGGAAGATGGGACCTAGAGGAGGAAACCTTGACCTAAAATTACGTCAACTGGAGGCCAAATGGATTTATCGTCTGGGCACTTTGAGCCCAGGTGGATTGAATGAAGGCTTTACATATACTCCCTTCATCTAAAATGTTAGTAAATATAAAACAGGAAACAACAATCCCCTTGTGTATAGGCTTTGCTTTTCTCTTTTGGAAATCAAATTCAGTCATCAGAATGTTCTTGAATAGGGTCATAAATTATGGTATCGATCATATATATTTGCTAGGTTATAGGTACATATATTTACGGAAAAATTATATGTAGACATGGTTGTTTTATTACAATGATGCAGGCATATATGTCGCATATCTTTGGGATGTATAGTTCCAAAGATGTGGGTTTGAACAAGGATATTATCTCTTTGAGATGTATTCTAAGAAGAATCTTATGAATAACAATTGGATATCAGCATTGTTTTGTATATAAACAGCCTGTAATGCCTTTCGTATCGATTTAATATATGAGGAATAGCAAATTATTTATGAATAAGGTGCATGACTGGAAATTGAATAAATGATGCCATCTAAGTCATGCCCTGCAAGATTGTTTATATTGTGGATACTCCGGTGAATATAAGTAGAGGAATGACAGCTTGCGTGTCAAGCTGGCTCCCACAACTTCCTGGGGGTGTATACATCCAATCCCCTGCTCGCTAAGAATTGAAGGCCAATGATGCGGCTGAAACGGAGGTGTGTTTAGACATGTGGGGCGAGCGGCGAGCGTCATCATGACGCGGCGGGGAGGAGTGAATGGTAAACTCCCCCTTACGCCGGCGTCTACTGAATAGACATCAGCCCTGAACGGGTATCTATAGCAACGCTGCGTCACATGCAGCGATTGGAGGAAGGGGATGTGGGAGGGGCGAAAGGAGAGGAATCCACCAATAGGAAGTCTCTAATGACTTCCTATGGACAGGGTACGACGAGTGGCGTTTTTCTACTTAAATTACAAGCGGCAGAGCGGTTCACAGAGGGGTGAATAGGGGACCTATGAAGGATGTCCCCCCTGTTTTTTGGAGGTAATAGGCCTTATTTTAAAGTGCTTTTGAAATACAATGGAAAGTAATAGGCCAGCCAATGGCCATGCACAGACAGTGACTGAAAGGGAACTTGACCAATAAGGATGCTGAGGAAACAGATGGGATAGGTCTTGATGAGTACCGCCTCCCCAATAGAGTATATAAGGAGCTCAGAAAGTCACTCAGTTTGATGCTGTCAGAGCAAGAGAGCACATTGCTCTCATTTGTTGTTTTTCATACTACATGTATATATAATGCTTTAGCTTTCTTTTGATGCACTAGCAGCCTTTACACTTTAGCACTTTTCCCTGACGACGACTCCAATTAGGGGGTTGAAACATGTTGGATTGGTGGAGGGTTTTAATTCATATGTAGCAAGTTAATAGCAATCAGTCAGAGTATAGGATTGAGCATTGCAATAGAACCCCTTTGTGGATATATATGCTCTTTATGGTACTATAAATCCTACTCTGTTATGGACGTGTAATTAAAAATAAAAACAACAAAAAACAAAAATAAGTGATTTTATATGAATTAATAAAAGTTATATTTTAATATACTTCTTAAAAAGGATCAATTATGTGTATTTTTTAGTCCTGGGGCAGGCAGTCACACAGCGTGCAGACAGAGATGCTGTGTGTGGGGACTGACTTAGTCTTCGGACAGGCCTGACCGTGCTCTGCAGACCAGGCATCCATGATCAGATGGACACTTGACCCAACGCTGTGTGCCAGAGATGACATCACTTGCCTTTCAACATCATGGTACAGTTTGGGTATCGCCTTTTTGGAGAAATAATTGCGTGATGGTATCTTACACTGTGGTGTGTGGCTTTGCTTTTGTGTGCTGCTTTTCCTCAGGTGGTCATCCCCTTGCAGTTTGTGCTTTGTAATCATGTGCCTTCGTAAGGTCGTTGTCCCTACGCGAGTCTTGGTCTTTCCACTGCTCAATTCGGTGGCAGAGCGTACAGATGGCATTGCTCTCATCTGAGGCAGACACACACAAAAAATTGCCACACCACTGAGCCCTGGGATGATGGCACTTTGGTGATGGCTGCTGACGGAGTGTTAAGTGGGGTGCCAGAATCAGAGCAGGAGGAGGAAGATATGTCACGCTTACGTGCGGAAGCTGAGGAAGATAAGGTGTTCTGTGTTAAATAGTTAACTACATCCTGACAATACTGGGGGTTGCAGGCACGTGCCTTCTTCTGAACACTGTACTTTGGTCGAGGGCCGCATGAAATCACAACAGCGCGAACTTGAACAGACCTGCCAGGTGGCCTGCCTCTGGCTCTGCCTCTTGTTTTATCCATATTGGGGGGATGAAGTGAAAGGTATGCACTGACTTGTCTAATACAATGTGCGGTTACACAGGTGCAGTGAACAGGTTGCAGTGACTGCTGGTACAACAGTGTGCGGTTACACAGGTGCAGTTAACAGGTATGCACGGACTGGTATATAAAACAGTGTGCGGTCATACAGGTGCAGTGAACAGGTATGCAGTGACTGGTATCAATAAATTTGTGCAGCTGTCACACACACGGGTGCCGTGAACAGGTGCAGTGACTGGTATATACCACTGCCTGCTTCTGTCACGCAGCTGCAGTAAACATGAACAGGTATGCAGTGATTGGTATTATAAATGTGCAGCTGCCTGTCACACACATGCAGTGAAAAGGTAGGCACTGAATGTGCTGGGCCTGGCAGTGGCACAGTAGGAATCAGCAAGGGGCCAGCTGCAACTGACTGACAGGGCTGTATATGCAAGTGTCAGTGAGACACACACACACACACAGAATAGATCACAAGAACAACAAAAGAGCTGTTGAGGGGTGCTTTTTAGCAATAAGTATCAGCAAGGAGCAAGCTAACAAGCCTAACAAGAGCCTAACTAAGCTTTCCCTATGTCTCTGCAGCAACTCTCCCTTCTCTAATTACTGCAGCCACACGAGTGAGTGAAATGGCCGACACTGCCTGCCTTTTATAAAGGAAGGGGAGGCTCCAGGAGGGAGTGTAGCCTGATTGGCTGTCCTGTGTCTGCTGACTGTGATGTAGAGGGTCAAAGTTGAGCCTAATGATGTAGTATAGGGGGCGGGTCGAACTCACATATAGTTCGCGGTTCACCACCAAAGTTCGCGTGTTCGCGTTCAAATGCAAACCATTTGGGCCATCTCTACTGTGTAAAACTTTTAACATTTTTCTTTTTCACATAAGTAGTGGAAAATATCTACTGACTGTGCTCAAGGGACTTGAAACTAAAAATCCTAAGTGAAAAAGCAAACTTTCTAAGTAAAATTGTAGCATATTTTGAGCATATATTCCCAAATTCACTCTAATCATAAGTAATCTTATGCAAAAAAATAAATAATAATAATACATACATATATACAAGTGTTAGACAAAATAATGGAGCAAACTCAGAATCAATCAAAATTATGTGCAAAATAATGGAATTTTTGGGGATTTGGAATTTGCTGATTTTAACCATCCCCTTTTGAAGCAAACCTGAAGTGAAAATTGACTTATGAGATAATGAATTGTATGTGTAGTACAGCTAAGAAAGAGAACATTAGTAGAAAAAATATGAGTCTCATATTGTTTCCAGTATAGGTAGAGTTAAGAAACTTCAGTTATCTATGCAAAAGCGCTTCTCTGAGCTCTTCCACCCAGTCCTGGTTTCTGAAGCTCTTAACCAGGAAACAGTGAGAGACAGGTTGAGATAAGGTTTTACTGCAGGAAAGTTCAAATGGTCATTAGCTCTGCTCTGTTTTATAGTTTAAAATACAGAGTGTAGATTATAAACTGCAAATATGACAGAATTATGCAATGCTGTAATAATAATAAATAAAAGCTATACAACTGAAAATAAAAATAAGAGATTATTTTCTTTGCCACTAATGTTCTATTAGTTATCTGTACTACACATACAATTTATTATATCATAATTATTATTATTTTTTTCAATTCAGGTTTACTTTAAGCAAGGACATGATAGGCACTGTTGTCTCCAACACGTGTTTGAGGCCATTATTTTTATCGCTGTATGGATAGTGAAAACCTAAAACTTGAAAACCTAAAAACTTAAAAACCTAAAAAGATCCTGGCTCATTTGGCATTTCCTACTAATGGAATTCAGTTGCAATCTGATGATTGGATATCTAATGGTACAAGTGTCATGATTCACAAAGCTTTTTCACCTGTTTTTACCTTATCTGTGTTACATTTTTAAGTTTCTAAAGAGCAAAAATTCAGTATAATTAAGGTGTGAAAAGTAATATTGAAATTAAGTTAATGAGTGTAATGCCTGGCAGATCTCCTGCTCCCTTTCAGTCGCTATGCCCCAATCTATTACCGTGGCTCTGAGCCCGGCCCATGTCTTTACCTATAGACAAGCCCCCTCTTGAACAGGACACTGAATATGTCTCCTGACTTTGGTTACCCCCAGGTCTTAACGTGCAAGGTATAGCAACTGAGGCAGTGAACCACCAGACCAAACAAGACTATGCAGCTGGGTGATATTAGGTAGTAGAGCAGAATGCTTTTGTGGAGGATGTTACACAGATCACCCCAGGAGCTATGGACAAGGGAGCAAGATTGCTCAGAGCGAACAAAGCTCTGAGCTTGTGATAACCGTCACAAATAAACAAGACACAATGGTTGCTCAGGGCGACCGCAGCCCTGAGCTTCTGATGTCCAACACACTGAGTAACAAAGACAGACAACAGAGAGACAGACTATATGCTTGCCAATCTAATCGATGCCCCAGCGTTAGCAATCATCCACACTGACAAGAACAAGACCAACAGGTAGGAGCATAACTAATAGCAACTGCTGCTACAGTCATGTCCACAGAAACAAAACAAGCAGGAATACTACCAGTCACCAATATGGTGAAGGCAGTCTCCAAACTATCAGGATGGGTAAGACTTCACTGTACCCCCACGGGTGCAGTGAACGTCCAGGCAGGCAAGGCAAGAATGCAATACAATAAACACACTTTCACACCATGAACTCAGCAATCAACTATGGCTAAGCTGAATGCTATGTCGGGCGAGGACTGAGATGAGAGGCAGGTTTTTCTATGGACATCAGCCAATGAGAGCAGACATGCAAACTCCCACACAGCTGAATGGTAATCATGCAATCCTGTGTTAGACTGATTGAAGGCTGCAAACTGCCTGTGAATGGAAAGGATTCTAATTACAAATGCATGCCAGATTATGCAACTACATGCGTGTAAGAAATCCATAGCTGTCTGGCTGCAGTTCAACTGCAGCAAGCCATAGGTGGGTTCATGACAACATCCTGAGCTACTCTGAACTGCAGAGTGATTGCAATTAGCAATGAGACTCATTGCAAATGCAATCAAACCCAAGCAACCAAACGCAGGCAAAGAAATCAAAACTGTTTGGTTGCAACTCTGCTGCAACGGACAGGAGGGATCCATATAATGAGGAACAATTTCTTTGAGTGATTATTTAGCTTGTAAATGTGCTGAAAGGTTATTTTTAGATGATAAATAAGAAAGTTATGAGAAGTTTTATGAATAGAGCCCATTGTGATAGGAAAGCAGGTAAACCACTCATATCAGGGAGCTATTGATCATTTACTTGACAAACATTGTATGGCACAATTTAATTACAATAATTTAGTGTAATAAGAATTATTCATTTTGATTAACTGACCAAAAGCTTCCAGTGTGCCACTGATATCGGATAATTTGACTTCCTGGTCAAAGGCCTTACCTTGTTCAGGTCATTAGTGTCGGCTCCAAAGCCAGTCATCATCGATACCATAACCAAGGCCATGCCAGAGTCTTGAGATTTTAGATGTCTGCAAAGCAAAGAACACGGACGCAACTGACTTAACTGTATGTTTCAATAACTTTAATTTATATGTAATTTGAATAGCTACAAAATGAATAAAGTTGGCGATTTTTACAAAATTAATTTACAAATTACTGTAGTAAATGTTTCTCCACTGAAAAATCTTACCTCAACCTAATTTACTTTTTTAAATTTATCGGAGATGCCAGCATCTTTACTGCTGGCAAGGATAATCCCAATGGAATGATTTTTTATTTCTTCTTTGTGATATGAGCATGATGATCTTCCACAGTGCTCTAGGGGGGAAGGTTGCATGACAGCATAGCCTAGGCTAAAGGTGGGCATAAACTTATAGATTTGCAGCAGATTCGACCATCAGATAGATTTCTGTCAGATGCCTGTCAAGTATGAACAGATTTCCAGCAGATTTCAGAATGAAACCTATCAGAAATCTATTGAAAATCGATCTAGATGCATTATTGCACCATTAGATCTAATTCAACTCTATGGGCCATCGATGTGCTGCCTGCAACAGATCGACCTAGATCCTCCATCCTGTGAGATAGAGCAAATCAATTGAAATCAGTTTGAAAGAATCGATTTCTGATCGATCAAGCGATTCTATTGAATCCATTGAGCGATCAATGGCTGAAATCAACCAGCGTATGGGCCCCTATAAGTATGACTAGGAGGCTAGGGTTAGATAGCAATATTCAGTAATGAATAGATAAGAGGAGTGTCTCTGACGCTGAAACCAGGATAGTTAAGTTAATATTGGGTACTTTTTTTAATTCACTAGGTTATGGCTCGGCATTGCCTTGTACTTGGCTGGTGTGGGCTCCGCCCAATTTTTCTAACCCTAAGTGGTCCGAGCTTTGGCAGACTTATTTCTGAAAAACAAAAACCACCACG
Source organism: Hyperolius riggenbachi (assembly GCF_040937935.1). NCBI lineage: Eukaryota > Metazoa > Chordata > Amphibia > Anura > Hyperoliidae > Hyperolius > Hyperolius riggenbachi. The sequence goes on from NC_090648.1 coordinate 52,445,533, forward strand.
GTCACTTTTTGAGCAATCACCTGCATAATGAATTACAGCCATGAGCTATTCGTGAGCAAGTAGGGGTTGAGCTGAATTTAGATTTGCCTCCTAATGCAGCCTTAGGGCTGGTGCACACCGAGAGCACTTCTGAGTGCTTTTTAAAACGCTAGCACTTTGAAAAGTGCTTGGCTAATGTATTTGTTTGGGATGGATCACACCAGAGCGATGTGATGTTTTCCCACATGCAGCATTTCAGCATTTCTGAGGCAATTCAGCCTCAATGTTAAGTATAGGAAAGTGGAAAGTGGCTCTAAAAAGCTCTATATTAGAGTGATTTTCCAAGTGTATTGTCAGAATTTTTCAGACCTCTATCTGGATGCCCCCCACCCCACGACTCATACGTCTTAAACAGAAAGAGATTCGTTTTTTTTTTTTCATCCAGATCCTCTATGCCAAAGCTTAAAGTGTACCAGAGCTGACTTAAAGTAAACATTTTATACATACCTGGGGCTTCCTCCGGCCCCATGGCCACGGATCACTCCCACGCCGCCATTCTCAGTCTTCTCCCTTCTTCGGTATCGGGTCCCGTCACCTCAGCCAGTTGCGGCCAGTCTGCGCAAGAGAAGTGCGCCCTCTACATATCTCTGCTGGAGGGATTTGTAGATAGCGCACTTCACTTGCATCAGACTGGCTGAAGTGATGGGACCAGGTACCAAAAAGGGTGAAGACTGAGAACAGCGATGAGGGAGCGATCTGTGTGCATGGGGCTGGAGGAAGCCCCAGGTATGTATAAAACGTTAACTTTATGTCAGCTATGGTTTCCTTTAAGGCCTTGCTGGCTTCTTCTAATGGCAGCAGCAGAGCCATCAGTACTGAAAAAGGCATATCAATTAAAGCATTTCCATATGCATAGGTGCACTTTTTTATTTTTTTAAGGTTCCAGACTAGCTAAATTCCATTTTTATTGGGCAGCGGCAGTAGATTTGGATTTGAGTACCAGATTGTAACAGAATAGACCATTTTAATAGGTAAATAGAAGACAGATTAACTATTTATTTACAAAACAGAAAAGATGCTGCATGCTGAAAAGAACCTATAAAGTATTTCAACCCCATATGGAGGGCTACACTTTTCTATTCAGCTAAATTATGCCTTTTGATAGCTGAGCAACAGGTCTCTGATTACAGCAGAGCCGAGAGGGGGATGAAAACTGCTTTGCTATTTCAATACTGAGGGACTCACTGCTCTGACAAAAATACAATAGTTTGTCAGCTGAGAGAAAACATACACACATATACTCTAGTTACTGTGATTGTTAGTCAGGGTGTTGGACAGAATGCTGTTGGGCAAGGGGTGGTTGGTGGCATCAGGCCTAGGGCCCTACAGAGTACAATTCCAGCCCTGACAATATGACTCACCTGAAGCAAATGTTGAGGGAAACTGTACCATAGGTCCCTTCTGGTCTTTTGGCTAAAATAAGTGAATAAAATGTCAAACACTTTTTAATATATTTTTCAATCTAAGAATAAATCTAAGAATAAATAAAGAGAAATAAGTAACAAGGTATTGTTCTCACAGCCTACACTAGGCAATTGATTGGCTAACCAAATCAAATGAAACTTTAGTAAAAAATACAGCCTAAGTTAAACGATTTCAGTCAAATGGTTGATCTTAAGTTGATTGGGAGTGGCAGTAACTTATTGATTGCTTGTTGAGGAGCAGCGGGGGATCAAAGAAGACACAACTTTCTTCTGCACTCACTGGAAAGAGCATACACAAGAATGCCAGCCAGACTGACTGCTCACTGCACACAGCTCTGGCAGGAGAACTATACCGCTAGTGATGAGCAGAAATTACACCTATGCGTAGTTACACATCATAATTGGCTTGTACCCACTATTCTTCTTAACATATGTAGCAATTTTGGTGACAATAGCATGTATGGGAGTTTTGCTATTCACCCTCAAATCCGGCACAAAATTACGTGGAAATTACTCAAAAATTCATGCAAAATGATGTATGAATATATAAAATCAATTGAATTAACAATATGTAATTATGTGTCGGCGTAACTGCAAAAATTTACAAAACAATTTGCGTAATCGTAATTAGGTGATTATGACCATCACTGTATACCACTAGCATTGAGTGGCTCTGAAAATAAAACCTGCTAGTGAGATGTTCGGAGTTGGTAGGTGATTAAAGATACTGTGAGTGACAGCTACATAGGAAGTAAAAAAGTTATAGTGCATTGACTCCAGGACAAGTGTACATCTCATATTTACTGTATGCATACATAAGAATTTAAAAGTTTACAGAGCTCCTGACAGGGGCGTAACAATAGACCCGTGGGGGAAAACGTTTGAGAGCCTGACAAGCAACTAGTGTTGGGCGAACATCTAGATGTTCGGGTTCGGGCCGAACAGGCTGAACATGGCCGCGATGTTCGGGTGTTCGACCCGAACTCCGAACATAATAGAAGTCAATGGGGACCCGAACTTTTGTGCTTTGTAAAGCCTCCTTACATGCTACATACCCCAAATTTACAGGGTATGTGCACCTTGGGAGTGGGTACAAGAGAAATTTTTTTTTAGCAAAAAGAGCTTATAGTTTTTGAGAAAATCGATTTTAAAGTTTCAAAGGGAAAACTGTCTTTTAAATGCGGGAAATGTCTGTTTTCTTTGCACAGGTAACATGCTTTTTGTCGGCATGCAGTCATAAATGTAATACATATAAGAGGTTCCAGGAAAAGGGACCGGTAACGCTAACCCAGCAGCAGCAGACGTGATGGAACAGGAGGAGGCGCAGGAGGAGAAGGCCACGCTTTGTGAGACACAACAACCCAGGCCTTGCATGAGGACAAAAAGCGTGCGGATAGCATGCTTTGTACCGCCATGCAGTCATAAATGTAATAAAGATAAGAGGTTCCATAAACAGGGACCGGCAACGCTAACCCAGCAGCAGCAGCAGCAGCAGCAGCAGCACACGTGATGGAACAGGAGGAGGCGCAGGAGGAGAAGGGGAGAAGGCCACGCTTTGTGAGACACAACAACCCAGGCCTTGCATGAGGACAAAAAGCGTGCGGATATAGCAGCAATGCTTTTTGCCGCCATGCAGTCATAAATGTAATACAGATGAGAGGTTCAATAAACAGGGACCGGAAACGCTAAACCATCCCAGATGTTCATCGGTCATGTTACTTGGTTGCAGGGCTGGCCTTAGGTTTCACAGCGCCCTGAGTGAAACCTGATTTTGGTGCCCCCCCCCCCCCCCCGTTTCAGCCTCTTTGCACGTGCGGTTGCACGTACACACACACTTTGGGATGTCCCCAACCTATCTGCCCCACATCCCTTCCACTGGGCAATCCACCACAAACAATGCTGGGAATACACGGTTTGTTTTTTGAGCCATTTAGATGGCTTGATAGATAATTTCCGACATGTCCGATTACCCGCTCGATCGTATCGCTGCTTGATTTGTGACAGCAGTGAATAGAAAAGATAAGAAAAACGAGCGGAAGATAAGAGAATCGACTGCAGAATCAAGCGGCGAAACGATCGAGTGGCAAAAACGAGCCGTGTATGCCCAGCATAATGCAGGCAACTTTAGCCACAAAACAGAAAACAGGCAGACAGCAGATCCATGCACGTATGCGCACACACACTACACACCCAAACTATACACACACGCACACAATCGCTACACATGGCCACACGCTACACGCACACAATCTATATACACGGCCACACGCTACACACGCACACAATCTATATACACGCACACAATCGCTACACACGCACACAATCTATATACATGGCCACACGCTACACGCACACAATCTATATACACGGCCACACGCTACACACGCACACAATCTATATACACGCACACAATCGCTACACACGCACACAATCGCTACACATGGCCACACGCTACACGCACACAATCTATATACACGGCCACACGCTACACACGCACACAATCTATATACATGCTACACACGCACACAATCTATATACATGGCCACACGCTACACGCACACAATCTATATACACGGCCACACGCTACACACGCTACACACGCACACAATCTATATACACGGCCACACGCTACAGTCTATATACACAGCTACACACAGTCTATATACACAGCTACACACACACTACACTATATACACAGCTACACACACTACATTGCAGCAGCGGCAGACAGGATAAGACAGACCCTGTTTGTAGGAGCTTGCTCCAGAAAGAAAATGACACAAATTCTAACAGTCCATAAGGGGATTACCTCGCTCCTCTAGCCATCCAGCTTGAGGGGGCGGGGAGGGGGGCTGATGAGGAAGTCCAAGCAGGAGGTTGGAGGAGTATGTCTCCTCCAGGTCCTAGTGCCGCTGCTGCACCAGACAACAGCCTGCTCTGCTCGCAAACAGTTTGTGCGCTACTCGTCCGCCTGCTTGTTATTGCCAGAGGCAGGAGCGCCCCCCTGGAAGCCGGCGGCCTGAGCGATCGCTCCGGTCGCTCAGGTCAAAGGCCGGCCCTGCTTGGTTGGGGTCCTGGAGTGTTGCGTAGTCGTTTCCAATCCAGGATTGATTCATTTTAATTTGAGTCAGACGGTCTGCATTTTCTGTGGAGAGGCGGATACGCCGATCTGTGACGATGCCTCCGGCAGCACTGAAACAGCGTTCCGACATAACGCTGGCTGCCGGGCAAGCCAGCACCTCTATTGCGTACATTGCCAGTTCGTGCCAGGTGTCTAGCTTCATGCCCGGTTTCAGGTCCAGCGGTGCCAGCCACAAATCCGTCTGTTCCTTTATTCCCCTCCAAATTTCCTCCCCTGTGTGCTGCTTATCCCCAAGGCAGATCAGCTTCAGCAACGCTTGCTGACGCATGCCAACAGCTGTGCTGCACTGCTTCCACGATCCTACTGCTGCTGGTGCTGGGTTAGCATTTCCGGATGAGGTACAGCTTTGAGATGCGTTGGAGGAGAAGGAGTCAGAGAGGTAGGTGCTGCTGTTGTTATCCAGTGGGGGGGACGGTGGTGCAGCTGTTTGCGGCGTGGGCAACACCCGCGCCGTAGCAGGTGAGGAATCGCTGCCAGGCTCCACAAGGTTCACCCAGTGCGCGGTAAGGGAGATGTATCGACCCTGGCCGAACGCACTTGTCCAGGTGTCAGTGGTGAGGTGAACCTTGCAGGCAACGGCATTCTTCAAGCTACGGGTTATTTAGCTGACCACGTGCTCATGCAACTCAGGCACTGCAGAGCGCACAAAGTGGTAGCGGCTGGGAACCACGTAACGTGGGATGGCCACTGACATCATGCCCTTGAAGCTGTTTGTCTCCACCACTCGATATGGCAGCATTTCGCAGGCCAGAAGCTTGGCTATGCTGGCTGGCTGTTACTGCCACGGCCCGGGGGTCATTTGCTGGCAATTTCCTCTTGCGCTCAAACATCTCAGAGACAGACAACTCAACCGTAGGGCTGCACACCGAAGGGCTGTTGGTTGTTGTGTTTGATGAACACTGGGAGACCTCAAGAGCACTAGTCCGGAAAGTGACAGTGTCAGCATCGTCTGATGTTTGTGAATGTTGTGAACCACGCAATGGCTGGGCTACTGCTGCTGCTGAGGCGGGTCTGGTGGTGAGTCTGGTGAACCCAAGGGAGGCAGTGTTGCTGGTGGTACCCTGTCCTGCCGCGTTTGCCCACAGAGTGGGATGTTTGGATAGAATGTGGCGGCTCATGCTGGTGGTGGAGAGGTTGTTAATACTTTTCCCCCTGCTCAGGCGGGTCTTGCACACCTTGCAAATCGCCATGGTAACATCCTCAGTGCAGTCTTCAAAGAAAGCCCAGACTTTAACTGGCTGAGGACTCGGACCTCGTGCGTGATGTGCTGGTGCTGCTTAACCCACTGCTGGACGCTTGAGAGGTCATCCAAGTAATTATCTGGTCCTGTTCTTTTGGATCTGTGAGGGTTGTTGTCCTGGACAACATGGGCGGTATTGAGTGGGTTTTCTTGGGTGCTCCCCTGTGGCCTGTACGTGAACCGTCAGGGGAAACACCTCTTCCCTTGCCCCTCCCTCTTTCACCGGATTTCTTCCTCATTTCACTTATCCTTAAAGTACACGCTGACTGGCAGCAGTACAGTGGCAGTACAGAAATGCTATACAGTGGTGGGTGAGCGGTGTACCACTATTGTCAGCAGCGACACAGAGCACAATGCTATACAGTGGCGGGTGAGCGGTGTACTACTGTTCCCAGCAGACACAGAGTGGAAGTAAACACAATGCTATATAGTGTGGCTGAGCCGTGTACACAGAGTGGCATTAAACACAATGCTATATAGTCTGCTATATAGTCACCCCGAACAGGGTGATGTTCTGCAGAACCCGAACAGTGGCAAACACTGTTCGCCCAACACTACTGGGAGGGAACGCAGATTTTAGTACCTAAACACACGATACAACATGTTTTCCGGGGTCGGACTCTGAGGCACATACAGATGGTCCCGATCATCCTCATCATACAACTCTTCTCCTGAGTCTGACCCACCCACCACCTCTGCCACCCCAACATCCCCAGACACAGACCCCTCATCGTCCTCAACATTAACTTGGGATGCTGGCCTGAGCCAGACCTCCTCCTCCACATCAGGCCCCATCATCTCCTCAATGGCAGCCCTCATTAAACGCTCTGGCGACGGACCGATGGACACAACGTTCTCCTCCGGGGAGGGCTGCTGCTGACCACTGGCTGCTGGGGTGGATGTTATAGCTTGCGTGGGGCGTTGGCTGTTGCTGTTGTTGGGAGTGCTGCTCACAGCGGAGGTCTCTGGGGAACTCATGTTGAGCTCATATAGTGGTTGACGGTGAGTGGAGTATTACTGATCCCAGCAATATACACACTGACTGGCAGAGTACGCAATGCTATATAGTGTGGCTGAGCGGTGTACACAGAGTGGCAGTAAACACAATGCTATATAGTCTGGCTGAGCGAGCGGTGTACTACTGTTCCCAGCAGAATCAGAGTGGCAGTAAACAATGGTATATAGTCTGGCTGAGCAGTGTACACAGAGTGTCAGTAAACAATGCTATATAGTCTGGCTGAGCCGTGTACACAGAGTGTCAGTAAACAATGGTATATAGTCTGGCTGAGCGGTGTACACAGAGTGGCAGTAAACAATGGTATATAGTCTGGCTGAGCGGTGTACACAGAGTGGCAGTAAACACAATGCTATATATAGCGTGGCTGAGCGAGGTGCACAGTGGCAGTACACACAATGCTATATAGTCAGGCTAAGCCGTGTACACAGAGTGTCAGAAAACACAATGCTATATATAGCGTGGCTGAGCGAGGTACACAGTGGCAGTACACACAATGCTATATAGTCTGGCTGAGCGGTGTACACAGAGTGGCAGTAAACACAATGCTATATATAGCGTGGCTGAGCGAGGTGCACAGTGGCAGTACACACAATGCTATATAGTCAGGCTAAGCCGTGTACACAGAGTGTCAGAAAACACAATGCTATATATAGCGTGGCTGAGCGAGGTGCACAGTGGCAGTACACACAATGCTATATAGTCTGGCTAAGCCGTGTACACAGAGTGTCAGAAAACACAATGCTATATATAGCGTGGCTGAGCGAGGTACACAGTGGCAGTAAACAATGCTATATATAGTGTGGCTGAGCGAGCGGTGTACTACTATTCCCAGCAGCGACACACAATGACTGGGGGGGACCCTGGCTAGCGTGGCTGGAGAGCGAACTACCCTGCCTGCCTACCCAAAGCTAAACCCACAGACAAATGGCGGAGATATGACGTGGTTCGGGTATTTATTTACCCGAACCACGTGACCGTTCGGCCAATCAGAGCGCGTTCGGGCCCGAACCACGTGACCCGTTCGGCGAATCACAGCGCTAGCCGAACGTTCGGGGATAGTTCGGCCATGCGCTCTTAGTTCGGTCATGTGGCCGAACGGTTTGGCCGAGCACGGTCAGGTGTTCGGCCGAACTCGAACATCACCCGAACAGGGTGATGTTCTGCAGAACCCGAACAGTGGCGAACACTGTTCGCCCAACACTACAAGCAACTAAGGGCATGGAGATAAAATGTATTCTACTCTTGCACCATTGTTATATTGACTGCATGTGTCCACCACACAGATAAGAAATCATACACACTTTGGAATTTGTACACTGTCACTGCTCCCTAGGGTTCCTAACAAACATCTGTCTCACACTGCAGCAGTTCTGATGACTTCATGTACAACATTACAAAGGAGTCACAGTTGGAAAAAAAGTTGTAGACCTTCCCTCAGAAGAGACTCCTAGATTCTTATCACACACAGGCTAGTGACCTGACCTTATGGTGTCTGATTACTGGACACAGTGGAATGGGAAAGATTGATGTCTGACTGTTGCTGCCTCATTGAGAGCTTGTTGTCTCACACTGAGTCTGAGATCCCCTAATAACAGTATCAATCAGGGACATTCTGAACGTTTTACCAAAGTTACAGTGAATACTATATCTTCTGTTCAGCATGTCATTGTTGTTCCTCCATATAGCATGTGCTCTCATGTAGTAAAATAATACAGCTTTCTGTGTATGTATGTACTGGGAGCAGAGCTGCGACAAGGATTGGCTGCAAGGGGCTGGAGGAAGCCCTGGGTAAGTAGATCTGGGGGTAGCATAGATTGCCTGACATTTCCTTTAAGTCTAAGTGTTTTTCTCTGCATGGGGAAAACACATTGGTCCTTTTCCTGAGCAGAAAGCGAGGGGGTGGGCGGGAGGGCCCTTTTAAAGTTTTGCAGGCGGGGCCAGTGATGTCTAGTTACGCCCCTGGCTCCTGACTTTGAAATCATAAAATCATGGAATCTGTCAGGTATTATAACTTTCTTTGCAAAGTTACACATATCCTTTAAGGATTAATACTCACCTAAAGGCTCCTCCCTAGTTTCCACTGACAGATAAAAGCTATTACATTCTTTCTCTTTCTCTGTTTCAATGGCATAATATGTGGCAAAGGCCTGTTTTGGGAAATAACATAATTAGTAATAAGTAAAGTGCATAGCATCATATTTCACTAAACTTGTCCTCAGTTCCAGCAACAGTTAAAAGGGAACTCTACCCAGGTGTGATGGTATGGGAGAAGGTGTGTGCATGAATCAGATACACACTCACCTTCTGTCTCATGTCTTCTTTGAAAACCCCAGTGATTGATGTTACACAGCCCTTCCTGAGATACAATACACTGATCTATGAGTTTCTGTAGGCACACTTACTTTCTTACGCAGGAAGTATGGTGACCAGTCAGGGTGTATGCTGTCACATGGGTGGAATGGGTGGAGTTTTTTTTTATATATATATATATATATATATATATATATATATATATATATATATATATATATATATATACACATATATACATATATACATATATACATATATATATATATACATATATATATATACATATATATATATATATACACATATACATATACATATATATACATATACATATATATACATACATATATATATATATATATATATATATATATATATATATATATATATATATATATATATATATATATATATATATATATATATACACATATATACATATATATATATACATATATATATATATACACACACACACATATATATATATATATATATATATATATATATATATATATATACATATACATATTTATACACACACACACATATAATGTTTTTTCATAGCTATTTGATTTATGGACTTATGGATTTCCAATGAGATAAGCGTGCATACACATTTCTTGAAATACAAGAAGGTTTAGGGTGAGTATGTGCACCCTATGGAAAGAAACACAGAGACAACGGGAGCCCAGATGGTGCAGTACGTCACAGAGATTGATGAATACATTAAATGGTGTTGAAATAATACTCACAAAGGCGGGTTGCAGAAGGGCAACCGACCACTGCAGGCAGGTGGAGATGCACAAACGTGACTCCACTCGGGGTAACAGGAGACCTGGCGAAGGTCGCTCTCTTGGAAAAACTCTTACACACTGGCAAACTAGGTAGTGTCAGAGACCACCAGTGGTCAGGTGTAGGAGCACCCCAAGAGGTGCCCAAGGTAAATAAAATACATTAAAAGCAACTAAAATATAAATAAATGAGGTGGCTTACCTCAATGATGGCACACCCATATAGGAATAGATATTTATTAGTAAACAAAAAAGCACAGGCAGCGCGTTTCGTGGGAACTGGCCCACTTCCTCAGGCCAAATAAAGTGCCACTAAATGCTGATAACCGGATTCAAGGCGCCTCTACCTAGAGGCGCCTTGAATCCGGTTATCGGCATTTAGTGGCACTTTATTTGGCCTGAGGAAGTGGGCGAGTTCCCACGAAACGTGCTGCCTGTGCTTTTTTTTTTTCTAATGAATATCCATTCCTATATGGGTGTGCCATCATTGAGGTAAGCCACCTCATTGCTTGAAATGTGTTTTCATTTGCATCGTATTTTATGCAATATTGTCAGGTTCTGAAAGAAAACAGATATGGATTGGACAGACCAATTGGATATGGACATAACGATTTGATGTATGCGATGGGATAAGTGTGCATACACATTTGCTTGAAATTTGTGTTTCATTTGTGTGTGGTTGACACCCACTATAATGTCATTTTCTGCATGGGCAGGTATATATTTGTTGTTCTCTCATTGTTTTTTGGCATTGAGTAAGGCTGAGGTCAGACGAAACGTCTGCCTGTGTTACTGTATATATATTTTGTGCTCAATAAAAGAGCTGTGTGCTGCAACTCCTCACTTCCTTTCTATATGTATGATATTGAAGGATTGGGTACCCTCAGTTGCGTGCATACACTACTGTTGCACTCGTGCACTCGTGGAAGCTGCTGACTCCCCCTGGAGTATATTATATATATATATATATATATATATATATATATATATATATATATATATATATATATATACTGTATATTTTTTGGGGTACTCTCGGCACCGATTATTAGTAGAGATTGCCAGCGTGGTGTTAATAATTCTAGGCTTGCACGCAGTTTTAATTCAAACTGTCTACACCGGCCAATCACAATGTAAAAAAAAATGTTAGGAAGTACTTTGGATTGGATCAATTCCAAGCTGCATAAAACTTGCAAATTAGAATTTTTAGCATCTCAATGACCATCTCTAATGGCCAAATTACCCTCCCACCCCCCGTATGTGTGAGGATACCAGCTGCACTCTTGGTGAGGTAAGTTTTGGAGGCAATACATGGATTGGTGGCAAGCACTCCATGATCTTACCTGATTTTTGGGGGCAAAAGAGACCCCGCATGCTCCCAAAACATTGGAATATTTTACTCATCGCAATAAAGTGTTACAATTAACCAAGGAGGTGTTTGCTTACGAAGCAGGTGGTTTCATGCACGGCGCTCTGTGCCAAGCGCCGAAACTAGGCTCCGCTATAGCAGTGATGTAATACTGAGTGGTGCACGTAAGTGTAATTTGGGCTCCTAGTGGGACCCCAAATTACATCTTCCTCCGACTTTTGAGGACTTGGAGGAAGTTTAGCATTTTACAGCGATTTCAGCCGTCATTTGGCTCACCTTGATGGATCTACATTAGAAGTGGCGTGGCGTCATCCACTTGATTTAGCCTTTAGCACTCCACACTACAAAACTGTTGGCTATACTGATACGAGTGGAGGATTACTCCTTTAGATTATCTCTACCACCCGTTAAACTGATCCAGTCATCACAGTGGGTTAAGGGGTGATAGTGGTGAAAGAATGGAATATCTGAGATTTAAAGAGAGTCTGAAGCTATTTACTTTAACTCTTTTTGTTGCGCAGTTACCTTAATCATTAAGATCCAAGCTGATTCGCCGCATCCCCGCGGCAGACGAGGTATTTAACCCCCTGAAATACTGGGGCAAAATTGCACAATTTTGAAGTCGCAGATTTTGCTGCCTGGTAGAGGCAGAGCTGTCTGCAGTAGCTCTGCCTCTTCTCCAGTCAATCTCACTCGATCTTTGCCTTTCCCTGCCCCTCTCAGTAAAAGAAGACTGAAAGGAGCAGGGAGAGGCGGAGATCGGCGGAGATTGACTGGATAAGAGGCACAGCTCTGCCTCTAACAGGATGCAGAATTCTGCAAAAGCTGAATTTTGCCCAAGGATTTCAGTGGGATAAATACCTTGTTCTGCTGCGGAAATTCAGCTTGGATCTTAATGCTTAAGGTAACTGCGCAATAAAAAGAGATTAAAAAAATGGCTTCAGACTCTCTTTGAGAAAAAAACAAAATATTCTGGAATCCATTTATGGATTTAGCAAATAGTCAAGAACTTACTGAGAGAGTTCCTTGTCCTTTTCCTGTTGCAGTGACCACAAAGCCTCCACTTTTCTGAGTCTGTAACAAGACATGCCTTTATTTTAATTGGATCAATACAGCACAAGATTTGCAGCAAGTTATTTTTTAAAACGTTCAAAACAAAATATTAACAAAGAGTTAACATCTGAACAGTTAGGGACATTTCATTAATTCTTCAATTCATTAAAGGCTGTTTGATAAAAACTGCATTTATTTTTTATTTATTCATTTTTATTTTTATTTATTTATTGTTTTTTACTTTTTTTTGTTAATTCATCAAGATTTTAGAAGGTGCGGTAGAAGTTCAGTAATTTACCTAATCCCATGACTTCAATTCACAAAAACCTGTTCAATAACAGCAGAAGAGTGTAGAGATGTCTCTGTTTTGTTACATGCTGTGAAGGCATTGCAATAGTAAAAAGCATACCCGTCATCCCTTAACATGTACATGTCTGTTATACTGTTTGTTCCCTCTGCTCTCTCTGAATCTGTCTATTAGTCTTTCTTAACATTTAATTTTATTGCAACAGTTTAGATCACTTTCCAAGAAACTGTTAACATGCCATGTTAAGGTAATTTCCCAATTAGCTCTTCCGCATCTTCAGACAGGAACCTTAAAGGTTAAACGTCTGAAGGGCTTCAGGGGAAACCCCTTTTGTTCAGCGCTCTCCTTAGCTGCCTGTGAGATAGAGACACTTAATCCTCCTGATAGGGTGTTGCAGCCTATCAGACGGAGTAGCAGGAGACAGAGGTTGTTGACTCTCTGCTCCTGTCAGTCATGTCTTATCAAACAGTGAAGCTGGTTTCCAGAACTGCTGGTAATCACTGCACATATTTCTGGGCTTTACTGCATGCTATAATTTTCATGAATTGACGTTTGCAGACATTTATTGAGGTGTTTTCCACTCAAGCTGGTAATTTACCGCTCTGCTCAGTAATTTCTGCTTGCCATGCGCTAACAGCCTTGATGAGTTGACATTTTAAAAAACACTCTGTAAAATCAGCTGTTTTAATTGAATCCATTGCATCATAGGGGAACAGGGAAGTGATATATTTTTTCATTTTTTAAAATATTTTTTTTTAGTAAGACAAAAACCTCACATATATCTGGTCATGCCCTTAAAGAGCGTGGAGAAAAAAAAAAATCCATACATTGCAAAGTGAATAGTTAAAAAATAGAAATCAAGAAATTATTGATATTTACCATGTGATTTGTTCATATTGTTTGATCCACAATGAGCTTGCACTTCATCATCTTTACTACTGGCAGACATGAAAAAAAATCATACAGCACCAACTGCCATAATCTATAACACACCTCCTAACCATGCGATAGGCTAACAAGCTGTTATTTCCCACACTGCAACAAGGTCGCAGACAGTAAACTGTCAGGACCTAGGTCCTGACATCACACTGTGGGAGGGGTTTCACCACAATATCAATTCTTGTAAGAAAGTGGGTATGCGCTACTGATTGGGATGAGGTTCAATCATTAGTTACAGTTCCTCTTTAAAGTGTATCCATGCATATAAATCTGCTGGTTAAGTTTACCTGACCCGAGGCAATGCTACCTAAGGTAAGCACATAGGTGTGTTCATGCTGGATCCACAGGTTCCATCGGTTCCCATAATCAATCCTTAAAGTAAACCAGAAACTAAGAAATAGAAGGAATCAATACTTACCTGGGGCTTCCTCCAGCCCCATAACCACGTGTGAGTCCCTCGCCTACTACGCTCACCCCCAGTAACTGGCTCAGTCGCGCATGCGCAGATGACACTGACTGGACCTGGCTGAGCCTGTTACCGGGGCTGATCGCGGCTGAACGGCAGATCGCGGGAGTACGGCGAGGGACTCATACGTGCTTATGGGGCTGGAGGAAGCCCCAGGTAAGTATTGAGTCATTCTATTTCTTAGTTTCTGGTACACTTTAAAAAAATTTAGTTTCAGCTAAACACAAATTTTAAGAGAGGAAGATTCAGGTTTGTGGCTATGTTCCCTCCTATCTCCCTCCTATTCCCTCTTTTACCTGCCCGATTCAGGGATAGATCAGGAAGAATAAGGGGAGGAGAGGACAATGAACAGACAATTTATTCCATTTTATCCAGTCATGTGAAAAAATCTTGTAGCTAACTTAGAAAGGATTTTACTGATTCCCACATGATACCTCATGAGTTAAAGGGGAACTTCAGCCTAAACAAACATACTGTCATTAAGTTACATTAGTTATGTTAATTAGAATAGATAGGTAATATAATCTCTTACCCACCCCGTTTTAAAAGAACAGGCAAATGTTTGTGATTCATGGGGGCTGCCATCTTTGTCATGGGGGCAGCCATCTTTTTGGTTGAAAGGAGGGGACAGGGAGCAGGAGACACAGTTCCAACTGTCCTGTGTCCTGATCACCCCTCCCAGCTGCACACACTAGGCTTCAAATGTCAAATTCAAAATGTAAAAAAAAAAAAATTGCACCAAAACAGCAGAACGAGAACAACAACATCAGAAATCCCATCATGCTTTGTACAGCATTAGGGGAACAATGCCCGGGCAGTTTTTTTTCTGTGCAGCTAAAAATGAGGCTTGTATAAGAGAAAAAAAGTTCTGATGCTGTGAAACAGTTAAAGAAACACCAGGCCTTTCCAGTGCTGCTGAGTGCATTTTTAGTCTGGAGGTTCACTTTAAGCTACTAAATCCCTCTGCTATGCTTTGTGTCCACCTATTACAGTATATTTTAGTACTCCTGTATTTACTGGCTGTCATACCTAAAACAAACAATTTGGATGCAAGCGGCGCCACAGATACTTGGGCCAGACTCCAGTGCAAAATAGTTTTGTTCTTGTTAGGCATAGATAGGCAAGGGTTCTTGTTAGGCATCAATAGAGAAAGTTTCTTGTTTGGCATAGATACTGTAGAGTGTGTGAGAGTTAGGGCTCGTTTCCACTAGTGCGGTGCGAATCGCCGGGATTCCACCGCTGACGAAATCGCATGCGGATGCGATTCCGCTTGCGTTTTTTGCTGGGATTTCGCATGCGATTTCGCATAGGCAGGGTATATGCGAATTTAACCATGTCACTGCCTGGTTGAATTTAGATTACTTTTGGTGCGAATTCGCACACGAAATCGTGGCAAAAAAATGCATGTGCGATTTCCCCTATTAAATACATTGCCTGCGAATTGCCTGCAATCCACACGCAGGCAAATTCTGCGGGCTCTACCGTGCAGAAAAATCCTGCACAGAAAAACGCACCAAAAAACTGACAAGTGAAAACAGGGCCATCCACTTGTATTGGTTATGCGATTCCGCATGCAGACAACGCATGCGGATTTGCTCTAGTGGAAACGGGCCCGTAGAGTATAGAAAGCATAGTAGAATATCAGTAAAATAAGCTATTAAAATTAATTTTGAACTACCTACCGCCCTCTAGTGATGAACAGAAATTACGCCTATGTATAATTACACATTGTAATTTGCAATTGCATATCGTAATGCAAAGTTTGGGGGAAATCGCAATTTATTTCTTATGTAATTATGATAATTTGTAATTTTGTGTAATTTTGTGACTTTAGCGGTTAATAGCAAAGCCTCCATACATGAATTCATGAAGATTTTTTCAAAATACCTTGCACTTTTTTTTTTACTGGAAAAGAAAATTTGTTTTTAAACTAATTTTTCTGAGTTAAAAAAAACAAACATTTTTCTTTGCATTTTTAAAAAATGGATTTCCTCCAAAGCAATAAGGTCTATTTGAAAAAATATTTTTTGACTTATCAACTATTCTCCTGAAAGTGTAACTGTCAGGCATAAAATCAAAAATACATTTTTTTATTTTTATCTGGTAAACAAGTAATACGGATGCTAACCAGGGAATCCAAAAATTAAAATCATAATTACTTTTCTTGTTGATAAATGATAAATCCCCAGTTTACCTGACTCTTATTTGGTACACACAAAATTTGGTACACAAAAAGGAAGTTGCAGGGCATGCTGGGTTGTCCTTCTTTGCTTCTCTACTTCCCCTCAAACTTAACTAATGCAGCCTGATTGGCTGAAGCCTCTTTCACTCCTGTTTCTCCCTCCCACACCTCTGTTCCTCTCTGATTGGCCAATATTTCTCATGCTGAGAAGAATAAGGGGATGAAATTACATCAGGATTGGCTTCAAAATAGCCACAGTTAAAATGGTAAAGGCTAAGGCTTAACACACACCATACAATCTTGGTTGTTCAATCTTACCACTTTCATGTAGTATAAAAGCTTATCCAAGCATTCACTCAAGGTATTTTCATTCTGTTGGCTCTTATACTACATAGATTTGGTAAATATGTACAACCAAGATTGTATGGTGTGTGTTGAGCTTAAAAAGGATTTTCTCTTTTTTTTACAGTACAAAAATCACTAAAATCAAAATGTGGACAGTGCAATACATCTGTTATGTAAGTAGAGCAAGTATTTATCTACTTATATATGTTATGTTTTTTTTCCTGATATAGTATGGCTGACAGCTCCTCTTTAACATATGTAGCAATTTTAGGGACAATAACATGCATGTAGGCTGTGTTATTCACTGCCAAAGTCAGCATGGAATTATGCGGAAATTATGCGAAAATTAATGCATTCATGTAATTGTAAATTGTAAGTAGCTAATTACGATCATCCCTGTTGCTCTCTCCTAAGCTATTATAAGTGTCACTAAAACCTGCTTTGCTTATGTAACGACCAGATATTGTTGCATGATATTTATTTTCCATCTCCCGCAGCTCTTAGTATTCCATTTCTATCTAATATCCAGGCCAACTGGTTACACCAGCCCATTGATTTCTCACCTGATCGGAGCGAGCGAGCAAAGCATTATTTAACCGAATCTTTGTACTTCCTGATCTTCCAGGGAGTTTAAATGTGACGTCCATATTTAAGTCTTTCTGTGTTGGTGCATCCGTCAGATACTTAGCAGTGGCTTGGAAAATCATGGCTGTGGCCTACAAGGGAACATACAAAATAAGACTCATGAAAACAAATCTGCAGTTCTCTAATGGTTCTAATAAACACTTTATTGAATTTCAAGACAAGAAATACAAAATGGCTAATGTGTTTCAGACAGCAATATATCCTTACTCATAGCCTGACATAAATCTGAACAAACAGGATATGTATACATGTTTAGGAACCCCTCCCACAGGAAATGAGCCCGTCCCAAAATAAGGGAAGCAGATATTGCATACGTTCCAAGCAGAATTATCTGTGAGGGAGGGGAGAGGAAAAACAAAATACACATTAATTAGTTACCCTATATCAGGGCTGCCTAATAGGTTGATCACGATCTACCGGTACATTGCGACCACCTGCAGAGTAAATCGCGGCAGCCTGGACATGTCTTGTCAAATTCTGCAACCGCAGAGCCAGATTTTGCTGCCATAGCACCATCAGTGAGGAGAGGGGAGGCGTGGCTGAAGGAGAGGTGTGGCTGAAAGGGAAAGAGGAGCAAATGAAGAGACAGCGTCTCCTCCCCTCCAGGCTGCCTGTGAGACGTAAACAGAGTCTCCTCCCCTCCAGGCTGCTGGGGTTAATTGGTTTTGTCTTTCTGTGTAAGGCTCAACACAGACCATACAATCTAGGCTGTTCAATCTTACCACTTTCATGTAGTATAAGAGCTTATCCAATCAATCATTCAAGGTATTTTCAATCTGTTGGCCCTTATACTACATAGATTTGGTAAATCTGTACAACCAAGATTGTATGGTGTGTGTTGAGCTTAAGTCTCCAGAGGTCTGACTCTATATCTGGGTAGTCTTTCCACATCTTTTTGTGGAGATTTTTCCGTTTTTGGATGAATCAGAGTCTCTTCCCCCTCTCCAGGTGTCTTCTACCATCAGGCTGTGATAAGTGCACAGTGGAAGCCAAATGGCTTCAGAAGGCTTCTGAAGCTGATTGCTGTGTTTGAAGGGGGTAGAAGGATTGTGTGCTGGGATGGGAGGGGGGAGTCTGCAGTTATTTGCTATAGGGTCAGAAGAATTCGGTGACTATCTATGCTGGAATATTTGGGGGGAGGGGGTAGATCTCCTGGGCTAGGCAGTTTTTAAAGTAGCTCGCGAACCAAAAAAGTGTGGGCACCCCTGCCGTATATGATAAAGTATATCTACAACCTGGAGATTTCATTTTAGTTCCAGTGGCATGGATATACGTATCTCGGCCATGACCGCCTCTGCTGCACCAACTACTGCTCTGTCCCGCGCGCTCCTGTTTGCATTTACAATGCCGCCAGTTAGTACAGAGATCAATGAATGGGAACACAGTTCCCAATCATTGATCTGGCTGCCTGTGATCAATGAAATCAGCATCAATGAGATGCTGTTTTCATTGACTAAACAGAAAGTGAAAGTATACATGTGTTATTTCCAGTGACACGTGCATGCAGGAAAACACATGCAATCAAAGTAACCTGGAGGGACATCTAGTGGCCAAATAGTAAAATAACACCTACATACATAGTCCATAACATTAAAATACCCATTAATTAACCCCTTACCTTCCCTCTCATAGTTAACCAAAAAAAACAAAAACAAAAAAAAAACACTTTAATTGAAAAAAAATTACATAAAAAATATACATGCATAGTTACGTTAGGGACCCAACTTTTTTAGTATGTATGTAAAAAGGGCTTGTAATTAATGAGGGGTGCAAAACTGAAAAAAATACACCTTTATTTCCAAATAAAATATTGTAACCATACATTGTGATAGGGGCATAATTTAAATGGTGTAATAACTGGAACAAATAGGCAAATAAAATAAGTGGGTTTTAATTATGGTAGCACATAATATTTTAAAATAATGGCTGAAAACTGAGAAATAATTATTTTTTTCCATTTTTTTCCCATTATTCCTGTTAAAATGCATTTATTATAAAATAAAATAATTTTAGCGTAGCACCCAAAGAATGCCTAATTGGTGGTGAAAAAAGAAGGTATAGCTCATTTCATTGTGATAAGTAGTAATAAACTTATTGGCAAATGAAAGAGAGGAATGCTGAAATATGAAAATTGATGAACTGGTTAAAATCAATGTGTAAAATTCAAATCCCAGCGCACATAATGACACCAGTTGTCAATATAATTTGAGCTATCATAGAAAACACATACTTGCGTGGATCCCCAAACTTCTCCATGGAATCTCTGCTCTGTGAGCCAGCGGACTAATGGTGCAGAGAGCTCAAATTCTCTCTTCTCTACAAGTGCTAGAAGGGCATACGATGTGGCCTCCAGCGTCAGGTGGTGGGAGTTGGGCTCTACCCAGTGATTCTTTTCTAGAAAAATGTGAAATTATTAAAATGACATTGTTAATAATGGAAGTGCTGGATGGGTACTAGTAATATCAGGAGATTGTGGGTGTCCCTACTAGTGATGTAGGCGAAAAGCATAGACGAGTTGCTGGCCGGCGAACATCTATGGGCAGCCTGGCCTTGTACTACTTCTGGGTCACTGTCTTGCAGTAGTATGCATGTCCTGACCCAGCGGTGCGCGTTCTTGATTGTGCCCCTGTAGCTTTGCGCATGTGCGTGACCTCATGAAGCGTGCCCGGCCACAGGCGCGCAATCAAGGATGTGCACCGCCGGGTCAGGGCATGCGTACTGCTGAATGTGTCCCGGCCAGTGCGTGCGTACTGCTGAATGCATCCCGGGCACCTTCTAGGAAAAGACATGGGGGAACAAAAGCGGGAGCCCAATGGTATAGTACGTCAAGATAATTAGGTAAATGTCGAAAGTAAGAATCTACTCACAAAGGTGGGTTGCAGAGAGAGGCTCCCTTAGCTGAATAATTCCATTTAGCTTGGCACTTGTATTGGCCTGAGGAAGCGGGCTTAGACCCGCGAAGCGCGTTGCCTGTGCTACAAATAAATCTTTAGTTCTTACAAAGATTTTTCATCATAGAGGTAAGCCACCTCAATCCTTTGTTATTTTTAAACTGCTTTTAAACGCTTTTACAAACCACCAGGACGCCTCTTTACAACTGTTTTGTACAGGGCCAGGCTGCCCATTGATGTTCGCCAACACCTCCAGTCCCTACCAAAAATTATTTAAAATGCGTACATGAAATAGGAGCGCGAGGAAAAACGGGCACAGGGTGAAGCCAATATAAGTGTTAACAATAAATACCATCATGCATTGGGCACCCGAATGAAAATGATACATATTTACAAAGGCAATGACGATAGTAAAACATTGGTAAATGTTTCCAATATATTACTACAGCTTCACCACTTGAGGACTGCAGTGCTAAATGCCTCTAATGACCAGGCCATTTTTATTAAATGGGCCACTGCACCTTTAAGGGCTCGCTGCAGGGCTGCACAACTCAGCACACAAGTGATTCCTCCCACCCTTTTCTCCCCACCCACAGAGCTTTCTGTTGGTGGGGTCTGATCGCTCCCCCAATGTTTATTTGTTTTATTTTTTTGCAAAAATGTATGTCTTTATTTTTGTAATAAATGTCTTTATTTTTTTTTTCTTTTCCCAAACCGGCCCGCCCTCCTTCCCCCAGCCAGCCGATCACCCGAGCCTCTGGAGGGACAGACCTGCCTTAGATTGCAGCGCTGTACGGAGTGAAAAGACAGCAGTTTTGCCATGTAACAGTCTCCTAGCGGCGATCAGCATCAGCGCGTGCGATCTCCTGCAAATCCCCGCCCCAGGACTTGACGCCAATTGGCGTTAGGCAGTCCTGGGGCTGCCGCCGCGATCACGCCCATTGACGTAATGCGTTCTTTAGGTAGTTAACCTAACCCTACTCTCACACACAACCCTCACCCCTCTGATGCTATTGCCTACCCCTAAAATCCCCTTCCTAATGCCTAACCCTAACCCTCCCTGCCCACCCCCCCCCCCCCCCCCTTCCTGATGCCTAACTCGAAAACCCCATTTCTTGATGCCTAAACAATAACGTTCTAATTAAATTTGAAAATGATAATTAAAAAAAAAATTGTTAAATACAAAAGACCAAACATTTCAATAACTATAACGTTCTAATTTTCAAAGCTTTAAAAACTTCAAAAACAATAATGGTCTAATTTTCTCAATACAAACTAAATTTCAAAAACTTTAACGTTCAAATTTTCAAACTAATATTCATCAGGCGCCCAGATAGAGAGTTTAGCCTATTTTTTTATGTACAGTGGGTTGCAAAAGTATTCGGCCCCTTTGAAGTTTTCCACATTTTGTCACATTACTGCCACAAACATGCATCAATTTTATTGGAATTCCACGTGAAAGACCAATACAAAGTGGTGTACACGTGAGAAGTGGAACGAAAATCATACATGATTCCAAACATTTTTTACAAATAAATAACTGCAAAGTGTGGTGTGCATAATTATTCGTCCCACTGAGTCAATACTTTGTAGAACCACCTTTTGCTGCAATTACAGCTGCCAGTCTTTTAGGGTATGTCTCTACCAGCTTTGCACATCTAGAGACTGAAATCCTTGCCCATTCTTGTTTGCAAAACAGCTCCAGCTCAGTCAGATTAGATGGACAGTATTTGTGAACAGCAGTTTTCAGATCTTGCCACAGATTCTCGATTGGATTTAGATCTGGCCTTTGACTGGGCCATTCTAACACATAGATATGTTTTGTTTTAAACCATTCCATTGTTGCCCTGGCTTTATGTTTAGGGTCATTGTCCTGCTGGAAGGTGAACCTCCGCCCCAGTCTCAAGTCTTTTGCAGTCTCCAAGAGGTTTTCTTCCAAGTTTGCCCTGTATTTGGCTCCATCCATCTTCCCATCAACTCTGACCAGCTTCCCTGTCCCTGCTGAAGAGATGCACCCCCCAAGCATGATGCTGCCACCACCATATTTGACAGTGGGGATGGTGTATTCAGAGTGATGTGCAGTGTTAGTTTTCCGCCACAAATAGCGTTTTGCATTTTGGCCAAAAAATTCCATTTTGGTCTCATCTGACCAGAGCACCTTCTTCCACATGGTTGCTGTGTCCCCCACATGGCTTGTGGCAAACTGCAAATGGGACTTCTTATGCTTTCTGTTAACAATGCCTTTCTTCTTGACACTCTTCCATAAAGGCCAACTTTGTACAGTGCATGACTAATAGTTGTCCTATGAGTCTCCCACCTGAGCTGTAGATCTCTGCAGCTCGTCCAGAGTCACCATGGGCCTCTTGACTGCATTTCTGATCAGCGCTCTCCTTGTTCTGCCTGTGAGTTTAGGTGGATGGCCTTGTCTTGGTAGGTTTAAAGTTGTGCTGCACTCCTTCCATTTGTGAATGATCGCTTGAATAGTGCTCTGTGGGATGTTCAAGGCTTTGGAAATCTTTTTGTAGCCTAAGCCTGCTTTAAATTTCTCAATAACTTGATCCCTAAACTGTCTGGTGTGTTCTTTGGACTTCACGGTGTTGTTGCTCCCAATATTCTCTTAGACAACCTCTGAGGCCCTCACAGAGTAGCTGTATTTGTACTGACATTAGATTACACACAGGTGCACTCTATTTAGACATTAGCACTCATCAGGCAATGTCTATAGGCAACTGACTGCACTCAGATCAAAGGGGGCCGAATAATTATGCACACACCACTTTGCAGTTATTTATTTGTAAAAAATCTTTGGAATCATGTATGATTTTCGTTGCACTTCTCATGTGTACACCACTTTGTGTTGGTCTTTCATGTGGAATTCCAATAAAATTGATTCATGTTTGTGGCAGTAATATGACAAAATGTGTAAAACTTCTAGGGGCCGAATACTTTTGCAACCCACTGTATATGATAATAAATGTACACTAATTAATAATACACAGAGCTGGACTTTTTGCAAAATATACAGTTGTATTTTTCACAATACGTACAATATGTTTAACATATCTACATGCAGAGTAGCGCAGGAAGCGGTGTAATATTTACCTGTTTAAGCACTGCAGGTCGCCTCCATGTTTCACAGCTGTATATACTCTGCTGACATGTGACAGTTCTCGATCACATGTCCCATGCAAATCACATGATTGGGAGCCAAAGGATGGCAGTATATAGTGAATGACAGTCAGGAGGCATAGAGGAGACCTTCCCAATCACATGACCCATGCAAATCAAATGATCGGGAGCTAGAGGATGGCAGCATACAGTGAGTGACAGTCAGAAGGCACAGAGGAGACCTTCCCGATCACATGACCCATGCAAATCACATGATCGGGAGCTAGAGGATGGCAGTATACAGTGAGTGACAGCCAGGAGGCATAGAGGAGACCTTTCCGATCACATGACCCATGCAAATCACATGATCAGGAGCTAGAGGATGGCAGTGTATAGTGAGTGGCAGCTGGAAAGCATAGAGAAGACCTACTGTGCTGAAAGCATGGAAATGTCTCATCACTCCCTGCGCTACTTCACAATGTCTTGCACGCTGTTGCACAACGTCTGTGCACACAGTTGCTGTTGAATGATTTTATGGGGATGTATGCATGTCTTTTGGAGGGAGGAAGTAAGTCTGCTCCAAGAAGTTTCAGCATGTAGTGTTGGTGATATAATGGTGTGGATAGCAGCCTACCACGCGGTAGGCCTAGGTTCGATTCCTGGCCAATGTATGTGAGTTGGCTTTTGACATACTACAAATCCCTAAGCAAGCTCATTTTTCTCTTGGATATATCGTAATGGCACATGCTAGGCTGGCTTCAGCACGTAGCATTGTAGTGTGTTGTGTTGGTGGTATAATGGGTAGGATAGCAGTCTACCACGTGGTAGGCTTGGGTTTGATTCCTGGCCAATATATGTAAGCTGGCTTTTGAAATCCTACAATTCCCTGGAAGACAAGACCCTCTTCTGGAGAAGGGGAGAGAGGGAGAGAGGGAGCTGTTGTGGGGTGCAATATAAGGAATAACAATCAGCCTAGGAGCAAGCTAATAAGCCTAACTAAGCTCTCCCTAGCAGAGTCTGTCAGCAGCTGTCCCTTAACTAATTACTGTAGGCAGACGAGTGAGTAAAACGGCTGGAGAACCTTGCCTTTTATAAGGGGGTTGGGCTCCAGGAATGAGTGTAGTCTAAATGGTGACAATGTGCCTGCTGACTGTGATGTAGAAGGTCAAAGTTAACCTAAATGGAGCAATATGGGGCAAATTGAACTTCCGCAAAAGTTCGCCTTCGCCGGAAACGTTCGCCGGTGAACCGTTCGGGCCATCTCTACCCAACAGTCCTTTTTCTGAGGGACATCCCTCTTTGGGAACCAAATTCCTCTTTCTTCCTAATTTGTCCCTCTTACATGACTAATTCCATTTACTCCCTTTATTTAAATGGATATACAGTATTTCTTATTTTAAAATTTTAAAATAAAAGGAAACTGTGGATGATAGAAAGGACCACTCTGGTTTAAATAATAAAACTACATCATTTGCTTTTTAATTCCTTGTGATATGCATGACAAGGGGTATGTTGAGAATGAATTTTGAGGTGTGGCAGGAGTGTGTCATAAAGTGTCACTCTTTCTTATCTCAAAAAGTTGGGAGGTATGACTCACCTGTAGCTGCAGACATCAGTTTGTTGATGTTCCCCAGTTTCTGAGCCTTGGCCAGAGCATAAGAGGCCAGGGCGATGGAATACGGTTTTCTTATAGTGTCATATTGCTGTTCAATATACGATACTGCTCTGTCAATGCTGCTACGTAGATTCTGAGGGACAGGAAGGAGATTGGTGGATGATGTTAGATACGTGTATCAGAAAGCCAAAGTCTAAACTCTAAACCATTACCTTCATCTCTGATTGTTTTACGTTATGAACACATGCTCATTTTTTGTAGCCCAAAGAGGATTGGCTGTTGCCAAATTAACAAGTATGAAGGATTACCTTCAGTGATCCTCTTAGCTGGTTAACTGTCCACTTTTTGAATTTGGGTAATGTACTGTATGTTCTAGTGATGATCGTAATCTGCTAATTACAATTATGCAAAATTTTGCCCAATTTTTCACAGTTACAGCCATATGTAATTATGATTTGGACATTCAATTGATTTTGCCTTATCCATTCAAAATTTTGACTACATGCTATTGTCACCAAAATTGCTATGTATATTAACCACTTCCCCACTGCTGGGACGAGTAACTACACCCCTGCAAAATGCCATAACTCTGTGCAGGGGCGTAGCTACTACGGCCCTCCTGCCTTGCCTCCCCGCTCGCCCGCCACACTTGGTACTGCTGCTCATCACCGCCGATTGTTAGCCACTAGACCAATGAATGGGAACACGAATCCCATTCATTGATCTAAGTCCTCCTGTGAATGGTCGCAGCCATCTTTTTTTTTTAGACGGCTCTGCCATTCATAATTCCCGTCTACATAGTGCTTCCGTTTCCGCACTAATAGTACAGTAAGCTGAAGTCACCACTGAGGACATCTTGTGGCCAAATTGTAATATTACATCTCCCTTTTTTTCAGTTAATGATCCCTAGTTACCTGTTTTTCCTTTTTAAATTAACTCCTGACCTCCTACACTCCCCTAAAGTTAATTAAAAAAAATTGAAATAAAAAAAAAATTACAAATAAAAGAAATAACATAAATAACTATTTATGTAATTTTTTTATTTGTAACTTTTTTTTTTTTTTTAATTTAGAGACTGAACTTTTTTATATGTATATAAAGACTGTATACTACAATTACTTTATAAATTATGGCCTTGTAATTAGGGATAGATGCAAAACTGAAAAAATGCACCTTTATTTCCAAATAAAATATTGCCATACATTATACTAGGGAAAAATGTTAAACGTTGCAATAAATGGGAAAATAAAATGTGTGGGTTTTAATTACGGTAGCATGTTTTATTTTAAAAACTATAATGGCCGAAAACGGAGAAATTATGATTTTTTTTCAATTTTTCTCTTATTATTACCGTTAAAACCGAGTTGGAATAAAATAATTCTTGCAAAAAGTACCCCAAAAAAAGCCTAATCAGTGGCGAAAAAAACAAGATATGGTATAGATTGTTTTGTTGTGATAAGTAGTAATAAAGTTAAAGGTGAATGAATGAAAGGAGCGCTGACAGGGGAAAATTGCTCTGGTTTTTACGGGGAAAAACCCTTTGAGGTGAAGTGGTTAATGGGAGTAGTGGGAACAAATGATAAAAAAAAAAAATTCAAAAAGGCCTTGTAGTTTTTCACAAAATCGATTTTAAAAGTGCAAAGGAAAAATGGTTTTAAAATTGTCATGTTTCTGAGTTTAAACAGGATGCATTTTGGTGACATTGGGCTCTATTCACAGAACTTCTCATACATGGCTTATTTATCACTGTATTAATAAAAATAACCTTTCCGCACATTTACAAGCAAAATAATCACTCAAAGTAAGTTTTTCCCGATTAACTTCATTTCAGTATCACAATATCACTACCGTAATTATATTATATTTTTGCTCTTTGAGAGCTTAAAAATGTAACATAGATAAGATGAAAACAGGTGAAAAAGCTTTGTGAATCATGCCCAATGGCATGTATGGGGGCTTTGCTATGAAACGCTAAAGTCGACATGAAATAATGTGAAAATTACGCAAAATTGCACAATTACAATTCCTGATTATGTTTACAAATTAAAATAGGAAAGATCCGCTCAACTGGTCGATAAAAGTCAAATTTTTAATCAATCATGAAGACACTGGACAAGAAAATCAGCTCACACGTATAAGAGTCTACACTCACTCCCTAGTCATAGCTGTGACTAAGGAGTGAGTGTAGACTCCGAAACAGGTGAGCTGATTTGCCTGTCCAGTGTCTTCATTGATTGATTAAAAATTCGACTTTTATCGACCAGTTGAGCGGATCTTTCCTGTTATTACAGCGTGTCTATGGATTGGCTATCCTTGACGTGGTTTACTTGTTTTTCTACTACAAATTAAATTAGTTACGATGTTTCCCAAAATGTTGCATTACAATTTTACATCATAAATTGGGAATTACAATGTGAAATTATGATTATGTAACATTTGTGCTCATCACTAGAGCATGCTAATGATTTGATGTTCATAAGTGTCAATGGAAAATGCCCAGCAGTGCCGGTGAAAACATCAGCAGATGCTCATCAGCACCTGCTCGTACTGGCAAGGCAATCAATGCTAGCTTTTTTTTTTTTAAGCTTTATTAACCATGAATTATGCATAAATTGCTCAACCTGTGCTAATCATTCCCTGCAGTCATCACAGAAAAACAGAACAGATAAAAATTCCAGGCAACATAAGAAAATAATCCTCACTGCTTTGTTGACAATGCTATTGCAAGGGTTAGTTATTGAGTGAACAGTAAGTCAATCAGGATGAATGCTTCTTTGTAGCTTTCAAAATGACAGATTATAGAACAGGCATCCCAAAGACGATTCTCTACTTGCCTTGACACTTTTGACATAATGGAAGTAACCCACAAAACGTGTTGTCAAGTTATTATTTTTTTTATCCACTTCCGTGTCTGTCAGTCATGCTTGGCTTTAAACTTCCTCACCCACACACACACTTTTTCCCAGTCTGGGTGAATTTTTTTGTGTGTACATTTTGAAATTTACATGAAAATTACTCGTAAATTCATGCTGAATTACAAATGATTATACTATACAAATAAAAAAAAAATCAAAAAGGCCTTGTAGTTTTTGAGAAAATGGATTTTAAAATTCAAAGAAAAATGTTTTTTAAACTCAGAAAAATTACAGTTTAAAAACCATTTCTCTTTGTCTTTTAAAATCCATTTTCTCAAAAACTACAAAAACAATTCTTTTAACATGTACCCATTATTCTCCTTAACATATGTAGCAATTTAGGTAGCAATAGCATGTATGGGGGCTTTGCTATTCACCGCCAAATTCAGCATGAACTTACACGTAAATTACGCATCACTTCACGCGTAATTACAAATGACTATACAAAATCATTTGAATTAACAATGTGTAATTACGTATAGGCGCAATTGTGAAAATTAACGTGAAATTTTGCGTAATCATAATTAGATTATTATGATAATCACTGTATATAAATACTAAATAATAATGAATAATCTTCTGTTTTTGGTCTCATCATAATTTTTATTGGTGTGTGACCTGACCATTTGCTGAAGATCGAGGGTACCTTTATTGTAGTCAACTCTTTTTACCATTGCTGTGCATGAAACTTGAAAAGGGATAAGCGAGAATGATCTTGCAAAATGTGAGATCTTTCTGGAGTGTGCAGGATCTGTGGGCTTTTTATGGGGGGAGCGGGGGTGTTTATATCACCTTAAATACCGCCTACCTTCCAATGCGATCCATGCCATGTTCCATCTTCTTCCACCTTCAAAGCAGAAGTTCCGTCTTAATAGACATAAGTGTAAGAAGATGGAATCTTGCATTGGAGTACATGGGAAGAAAGGTGGCCCCTTACAGTAGGTGAGTCAACCCCCGCATACACAGCTCACCCACCCCCCCTCCCACCTGCACTCTCGTTAGGCATCTCACTTTTCACACGATCATTCTCGCTCATCTCTACAAGTGAGTACCCCTCACTATTCCTTTCTTTTTTTAAAGTGCTTACAGATATATTACTCTATATGGGCTCCTGATGTCCTCGTGTTTTTGTCTTTCTGTGGAAGGTACCAGATTCTTCTGTCAAATACATCAGTTCATCTGTGTGCAACACTAGCTGATGACTAATTGCTAGTTTCTGTGTCAGAGTTCACCTCTGCTACAGTCATGTGACTCTGAAGTTCTGATTTGTGAGGAGAAGGAAAGAATGTAAGGTTACACTGAATAATGGCTGTTTCCACTACTGAATACAGAAAAGATAATTCCAATGAATGACTATGGACCTGTTTCCACTAAACACAATTTTTCTGATGCAGAAAAATTATGGATGGCATGTTGCAGATTTCTGCATCAGATTCTGAATGCAGAAAAACTGACTCCAATGAATGCCTATGGGCCCGTTTCCACTAACAGGTTCATTGTATGGGAAACAATACACGATGCAGAAATCTGCATATCGCGTTTATTAGAAACATGCGTATTGCCATTCTGCATCCAGAGTCCATGTGTAGTGGAAACAGGCTTTAAATTGCCAGTGTCACATCCAGAAATCTGGATGCAGAAAAACTGATGCCTGAACCAGGCCCGGATTTACCTCACAGGAGCCTATAGGCACAGATGTCCTGGCACCCTAGACTTCACCCTCCATGAATCTACAAACCCCCACTGAAGCTCACCAAGTGTGCTGCTGGTCCCAGCTGCCGCTTCTCCGTTACTGTTTTTACCTGTCACAGGTAGCTACAGGTGCTCCTTAGCATTAGAAAGCCAGATGTACCCACACTATTAACCGGTTCAGCGCCGCAGTGCTGAAAATCTCATGCATCCGAGCAACGTTCACCTCCCATTCATTCGCCTATAACTTTATTGCTACTTATCACAATGAATTGATCTATATCTTGTTTTTTCCGCCACCAATTAGGCTTTCTTTGGGGGGGGTACATTTTGCTAAGAGCCACTTTACTGTAAATGCATTTTAACAGGAAGAATAAGAAAAAAAACGGAAAAAATTCATTATTTCTCAGTTTTTGGCCATTATAGTTTGAAATTAATATACGCTACCATAATTAAAATGCATGTATTTTATTTGCCCATATGTTCCGATTCTTACACCGTTTAAACAATGTCCCTATCACAATTTATGGTGCCGATATTTCATTTAGAAATAAAGGTGCATTTTTTCAATTTGCGTCCATCCCTATTTATAAGCTTATAATTTTAAATAATATAATAACATATTCTCTTGACATGCATAATTAAAAAGTTCAGACCCTTGGGTAACTATTTATGTTGTTTTTGTTTTTTTTCTAATTGTATTTTTTTTTTTTATAAAAAAAGTGTATGTGGGTAATTTTTGGTGTGGGAGGGAAACTGCTAATTTTAAATGTAAAATTATATATTTTTTTAATCAAAAATGTATGTGGGTGCAGTTTACTATTTGGCCACAAGATGGCCACAGTGAAAAAAGTCCTGGATGCGAACGATCTCGCATCCAGGAACTAAAATGCTGGGGAAAAGTTTCCAGGGGGCAGAAATACCGCGCTCTCTGGAGAGAAAGCGTCGGTATTTCTGCGGGGAAGTTAGATTGGTGAATGGGAATTATATTCCCATTCACTGATCGGGGGGCTAGCGGCGGGCGGCGGGTGCATGCGCGGGCGCACGCCCGATCGCGCGCACCACGCAGGGAAAGCAGCAGGACGAGGAATAGGCCGAACTGGTTAAGTAGCTAGAGGTGCCTCCAACTGAAGGGAGATCTCATCAATGGAATGCTGAGAGCTGGGTGAGTAAGCTTTCATTCATGATCAGCTTGCGACTCTGCATAAGGAAGGAGGGAGGCACTAGGGAAGGGGATTGAGCCACCTTTCCATTATCAGGTGCCTGTAGGCACGTGCCTACAGTGCCTTATGGTAAATCCTGTGCAGAACTGATGCAGAACTAGTGGAAATAGGCCCTAAAACAGTGGCTTATGGGATAGTTTCCCATTTGCTGCTGTGCTTTTTTGTTTTGCTTTCAGGTCAAAGGATTATTGCAGTTACTGGATGGATGTTGTGCTGTCCTGGATTCTGCTGCTGAGAGATTGACAAAAAGCAGCTGGCATGACATCAGAGAATAGAAAAGGAGGCGGGATCAGACGCCTGTAGTGATGCCACAGTTGTAGTTTAATATTGTGTGAGTGGGGTGACATACGGAGTAGGAGGGGCTTGTTTCAACTACTTACATTGACATGGTCCTTGCAGTAAGTCTCACTCTCCAGCATAGCTATGAGGGCAAAGGATGTCAGGGTCGTGTCCAGCTCCACAACGCCTGTCTTTATACCACCCTGTGCAAAAGAAACACATTTTAATCCTTATGATAAAACCACCAGATGTAAGGTTCCTTTATTTATTTTTCATGTAATTAGTAAATTTAAGTAAAAGTAACTAACGCAATTTACAGTCTTACCTTTAAAATTGCCCTATTTTGGACATACTACTGAGGATTAGGGATTATCATTCGGATTCCACGGAAATACAATTTTCGCATTTCCGATCGGAAATTGCATTTCCACATCGAAATTTGGAAATCGTTAATGGAAGTGCGGTAGGCAGATTTTCATGGAAAATGTTGCGGAAATCGCAGAAATTTCTACCGAATTTATTATCAATTTTCTCAAAAACGACAAGGTCTTTTTGAAAGATATTTTTTCTTCTTGTTCCTACTTTTCTGCTTAACATTCCCTGAAAATTTGGTGTTTCTAGCATCTATGGGGGATTTGCCATTAACCTCTAAAGTCGGCCTCATACCACGTAGCGGTACCAATTTTCGCGGTAATTTCTGCCGATTTTAACATCGATTTTCTCAAAAACTACAAGGTCTTTTTGAAATATCTTCTTTTCCTCTTGGTTCTTTTCATTACTTTGAGTGTAATGTAAAATGCAGAAAATTTGCATTACTGATATGCGGTATTATGCCGATTTTAGAGGTTAATAGCAAAGCCCCCATAGGAGCTAGAAACCCCAATTTATCAGGGAATGTTAAGCAGACCAATGGAAACAAGAAGAAAAAAAATATTGCAAAAAGACTTTGTAGTTTTTGAGAAAAGTGTTGTTAAAGTCGGCAAAAATTACCGCACAAATCCGCATTGGAACCGCTATGCGGTATGACAGAATTTAGAGGTTCATAGCAAAGCCTCTATAGGTTTTAGAAACACCACATTTTCATGCAATGTTAAGCAGACAAGTGGGAACAAGAAGAAAAAAATATTTCAAAAGACCTTGTAGTTTTTGAGTTTGAGTAGTTTTTAAAATCAATGTTAAAGTTGGCGGAAATTACCGCGAAAATCCGCATAGGAATGCAGAAATTGTCAGTGGAAAGCAGAATCGGTAGCGGTAAATGATTAACAATAGTGGAATGCAGATTTTTGGCAGAAACAGAAATTGGCATTTCCGACCATCCCTACTGAGGATATGTCTATAGTAGTGAATGTTCAACCTTGAATAATCACTCGGTGATGAGTGTAAATGCCAATATTCTTTTTGCATTCATTTTCGCGATAATAAATAATTTGACTTTCAAGCGAAAATGCCATTGAAAATTATTCTGAAATACGTTTGTGATTTTTTTTCTAAAATAACTGTTTTTCACGGGAAAATGTACCAATTTTTTGCATAGGAAATAAAAATTAGTTTTCTTTGACCATAATGTGAAAATACAATGTATTTTCACAAATATTTCTTCAAAATCAAATATAGCATTTTCAATGCAAAAATTACTTTGGCAAAAATTCACAAGCATCACTGATGATCACTACTTAGGCCCGGTTCACACTTGCGTTTTGTATGAAACTGGGCCGTACGTCCGAGTCCGGGGGTTCCGGGTCCCATACTGGGGCCGTACGGATCCCTCAGAATCCGGTCAGGTTGTGGACAAAAAAGTATCAGTTCGGCATCCGGAAAGTAACACTTCCAGATTGCTGATACTGTACTTTAAACAGGCGCGACAGCACAGACAGGCATGGGGGGAGTCGCGGGGGGGACGACACAGTGCACACAGCGCACACAGTACAGGACAACAGCCCACAATACAATAATAAACATACCTGGGCTGTTGTCCTGTCAGCGCTGCCGTTTCCCCCCAATCTGTCCATGCCTGGACCCCCCATGTGGCAAAGGACGGGTGCCGTAAGCACCAGTTCCTATTGACAGTGTGATGAGAAACTTCAGTTTCTCATCACTTCCTATGGTGCACGGAAAATGGTCAGGATCCGGGTCAGGTGCGGCGGCCAGAGCCTGCTTTCCGGAAAAATGCCACATGTTGGAAAAATCCTGAACGCAGCCCGGACCGCAGACCGGATCCGGATCCTGATAGACGGACGGGTGTGAATGGATACATTGAATAACAATGTATCCATTCACATCCTGGTCCATTTGTACAGTATACAGTGCGTTCCGGGTCCGGGGAAACCGGACCTGGAACGCAAGTGTGAACCGGGCCTTAGTCAGTTTTCTTTTCAGTATCCTGGGATGGTCCCTGGCCACAAGTCAAAGTCCAAAAACAGTATAGTGGTGGCCATGCAGTCACCATGTTTTCTGTTAGTGTAGACAATGTTTTTATGGGTGATTTAGGTTTTGCATTATACATTATTTTCTATTTTGCATAATTTAGGGTTTCTATAGTAATTTACTATTGAGTATTACAGTAGCATGGTTTAGAGAAGTTGGTGAGTACCCTGTGCAAATATGCACTTTATTTTGTATAAAAAAATACTTACCTAATAAGGAGGAAGCCTATGGTATGGATCCTATAGAGGCTTCCCACCCTGTCATCCAGTCCCCTGTTGCAGAGATTACCGACAAGTGCACCGGAAATAGCGGCAAAATGCACGCTTGTAAAATATTAAAAATTGCGAATGCAATTTTCAGTGTGTGAGCACCTTTCTACTTTGACCAGTATACATTGTGTGGGAAAATATTTTGTAATGGTATAAATATAATATACATACCACCATCTCCTGATGATAAACAGGATTTGTCTCCTCAAATAACCCATCTGGCTTTTGCCTGTTTAGCAGCAGCCACTTCACAGAATCGCACAGTATGTCCTTCTTTACTTCGATGAGGTCTGAAGACAGGGCAAAGACTTTCACAACATACGCTGTGAGCCTGAGGGAGGTAAGACACGCAATAAGAAGAGAGCCTCACATAGTTGTATAGCTCAGACACTGTAATGGGTGGAGCCATATTAAGCAGGGGAGGGGATGAGATAGGCAGGGGAGGAATCATGGAAAATAAACTGCGAAAATTGGATGATTGCCTTTTGACATTTTGTAGTGGGAATGCAAATTTACATACCAGCAGATGTATTCACTTATATTAATATTGAAAATTATTATTATTATGATTACTGATTTATAAAGCGCCAACATACTCCATGGCGCTGTACAAAGTAAGAAACAAACATGTTGTACATAATAATACAGACAATGGTGTACACCAGTATACAAGATACATAATTAGTGACAAAATACAAAAAATTATACAAAATATAGAATTGGTAATGACAGTGATAAAAGTAACATGATGAATAAAATGTATAATGATTTCCAAGACACAAAAGAGCCCTGCCCTTGTGAGCTTACAATCTAAAGGGAATGGAATACAATAAAATATATAGAGGCAGTGTGTTTTAGGATACCTAGTAGGAGTGCAATTTGGTCTTAGGACTAGAGAGCGTTTAAAGGTAACAAAGGTTGGTGAGTGGCGGATGTGTTGTGGGAGGGCATTCCAGAGGAGGGGTGAAGCGCTTGCAGAATCTTGTAAACGTTAATGTGAGGAGGTGATACTAGAGGAGGACACATTGGAGGAGGACACATTGGGGACAAATTGGAAGGGAACGAATTGTAACGGATGGGAATGGATCCAATGTTAACTTACGGTTCTGTTCACATCCATCCATTCAAACGGATTCGTTCTGCACGATCCGCTGAACGAACCGCAAGTTTCCTGCTGCACTAGGAACAAAATGTTTCTTCACACTAGTGAGGAAACGGACCATTCTAAATGGAAAAATACACGTTTGGGGTGGGGTGTTGGGGGGGGGGGGGGGGTGTGGGGAAATGGAAAGGAAGCAGTGGAACAGATACAGAGTGGCAAAGGAGTGAAAACAGATCCAATTGACCGGTGATCAGCTCAGTTTTCACGGATCCGTTTGCCACTTCAACTCAAGCGTGAACTGGACCTAAATCTATAGAGGCTGTTTCTTCCTACAAAAACAGATGGAAAAGTTGTTTAAAAGACCCTAACATCAGGACAGCATGATGGAAGGGGCCACCCCTTTCCCCCAGCGTCCCCCCCCATACCATAGACCACGTGCCCGGGGTTCTGCATCCTGGCTATCTCAGCCTGCATGGTAGACAAGGGGTTAAAAAGGCTTGGGACGGGGGCCCCCACGTCATTTTTTTTATATTTCACAAACTTTGAACATATATAAAAAAATAAATACATTTATATATATGTTTATATATTATCTGCCATTTTATCACATTTATTTTGCTACTTTTTCCTCTAATGGTGTCAATACATGGTACAATAAAAATGTTCTACTTTCCCGTTTATTCAACTAAAACCATTGAATCTTTTTTTCAATAAAAATCTGATCGACATGTTGGAAAAAATCTTTATATTCAATCTAATGGAATAATCGAACGAAATTATCTAATCAAAAAAAAAAAATGAAAAAAATTGTACCATGTATGGGCAACACTACTTTAACCATTTCAGCCCCTGTGTATTTTTCACCTTATGCATCAGAGCAATTTTCACCTCCCATTCATTCACCAATAACTTTATCACTAATCAACACAAAGAATTGATCTATATCTTGTTTTTTCTGCCACCAATTAGGCTTTCCCTGGGTGGTACATTTTGCTAAGAATATTTTTTTTCTAAATGCACTTTAACAGGAATATTAAGAAAAAATGGAAAAAAATAATTATTTCTCAGTTTTTGTCCATTACAGCTTTAAAATAATACATGCTACTATAATTAAAACCTATGTATTTTATTTGCCCTTTTGTCCCGGTTATTGCACAATTTAAATTATGTCCCTATCACAATGTATGGCACCAATATTTTATTTGGAAATAAAGGTGCATTTTTTCAGTTTTGCGTCCATCACTATTTACAAGCTTATAATTTAAAAAATGCTCGTAATATACCCTCTTCACATGCATAGTAAAAAATGTATTTATTTATTTCTTTAATAGTAATTTTTTTTTTCATTAAAATTTTTATTTGGGTAATTTTTGGTGTGGGAGATAAACAGTTAATTTTAAATATAATAATGTATGTTTATTTTATTTAAAAAAGTATGTAGATGTAGTTTTACTATTTGGCCACAACATTTTTTTAGTCCTGGAAGCTTCCAGGAAGTATAAGGGGGACAGGAAAAAAAAATTTCCCCAGAAAGATTTCTGAAAAGAATCCGTTGGTCTTTCTACCAGGGACTTAGATCAATGAATGGGAACTATGTTCCCATTCATTGATCTCCGGGATAATGGGGCGGCACGGGAGCGCACAGCAGCAGCCACCTGGAAGTGACAATCACATCCAGGCGGCATAAATGGTTAACATTGATTTTCTTAAAAACTGTAAGGTCTTTTTAAATTTGTTTTCCTCTTGTTCCCACTGTCCGTAACATACCCTGCAAATTTGGTGTTTCTAGCACATTTGTGGGCTTTGCTATTAACTGCTAAAATTGGCTGCCATTAAAACATTTAACACACTCAGAACAAAAACTTAAGTCCTTTTTGTTTTTTCCTTTCCTTGTTCCCACTGTCCTTCTGAATATACCCAGCAAATTTGATGTTTCTAGCATGCTATTTGCTATTTACCGCTAAATTCAGTGGCTAGTGACTTTAATGTACAAAATGCAAATGGAAAAAGCCCAAGTTCGCCAGCAGTGATGAGCGAAAATGCAAATATTCTTTTTGCCGAATTTTCAACAAAAAAAATCATATATCACATAAAATGACAGTGGTGGGGGGGGGGGGGGGGAGCAGCAGCTTGATCAGAGTGACCATCACCTCCATAACTCAGGTCCAGGAGAAGCAGGCAATGTACATATCCCATACAATGACAGTGTGTGTGTGTGTGTTGTGGGGGGGGGGGGGGGGCAGCGGTTCAGTCAGATTGACCATCACCCCCATAACTTAGGTCCAGGAGAAGCAGGCAATGTACATATCCCATACAATGACAGTGTGTGTGTGTGTGTTGTGGGGGGGGGGGGGGCAGCGGTTCAGTCAGATTGACCATCACCCCCATAACTTAGGTCCAGGAGAAGCAGGCAATGTACATATCCCATACAATGACAGTGTGTGTGTGTGTGGGGGGGGGGGGGCAGCGGTTCAGTCAGATTGACCATCACCCCCATAAGTCAGGTCCAGGAGAAGCAGGCAACGTACATATCCCATAAAATGACAGTGGGGGTGAGCAGTGGCTCAGTGAGAGTGACCATCACCCCATAAGTCAGGTCCATGAAAAGCAGGCAGTGTACATATCCCATAAAATGACAGTGCCGAGGGGAGCAGCGGCTTGGTCAGACCCCCATAAGTCAGGTCCAGGAGAAGCAGGCAATGTACACGTCCCATAAAATGACAGTGGCGGGGGGAGCTGCGGCTCAATCAAAGTGTCCATCAACCCTATAAGTCAGGAGAAGCCAGCAGTGTGCATATCCCATAAAATGGCAGTGGCGGGGGGAGCTGCAGCTCAATCAAAGTGTCCATCAACCTTATAAGTCAGGAGAAGCCGGCAGTGTACATATCCCATAAAATGACAGTGGCGGGGGGCGCAGCGGTTCAGTCAGAGTGAGCATTAGAGATGCTCAAATCCTATCCGTATGAAATCCAGATAGTAGCGATTCGGATTTCATTCGGTTAAA
The DNA here is from genome assembly GCF_040937935.1 of Hyperolius riggenbachi. Lineage (NCBI taxonomy): Eukaryota > Metazoa > Chordata > Amphibia > Anura > Hyperoliidae > Hyperolius > Hyperolius riggenbachi. The sequence goes on from NC_090648.1 coordinate 52,483,328, forward strand.
CTCAAATCACCTGTGTGGGTTGGGCGGGGGGTTTAACCTTACCTATCGTGACATCTTCTTAATCCGTCCCTCTGCGCCTCCCGCGCTGCGGTCCAATCCGGAAGGAGAAAGTGTTTTTAGTCACGTGACGCTGGATTGGACCATATCGTGAGAGGAGCCAAGGAACGGACAGAGAAGACATCATGATAGGTAAGATTAAACCCCCGCCCAGCCCACACAGGTGATTTGAGTTTAACCGGATGAAATCCGAATAGCTACTATCCGGATTTCATCCAGATCGGATTTGAGCATCTCTGGTGACCCTCACCCCCATAAGTCAGGTCCAGGAGAAGCAGGCAATGTACATATCCCATAAAATGACAGTGGTGGGGTGAGCAGTGGCTCGGTCAGAGTGACCCTCAACCCCATAAGTCAGTTCCAGGAGAAGCAGGCAATGTACATATCCCATAAAATGACAGTGGCGGGGTGAGCAGTGGCTCGGTCAGAGTGACCATCACATTGGCTGGGAATCGAACCCAGGTCTGAGTGTGTGGTAGGTAACTCACTTAACCACTATACCACCACCAACACTACATGCTGAAGCCAGCCTAGCATGTACCATTATGATGTATCCAAGAGAAAAAATAGCTTGCTTAAGGATTTGTAGCATGTCAAAAGCCAACTCACACTGGCTGGGAATAGAACCCAGGTCTGAGTGTGTGGTAGGTAACTCACTTAACCACTATCCCACCACCAAAGTACAAAGTGGTCAGGGAATATCAGCCACAACAAGCGCAGAAGTGAGACACAAAAGAGGCACGCACCAAACTCCCAAGAAAAGCAGTATGTCCTCCAAAGTCTGGTCTTTCTTTGAAGACAGCAGGGAGGATGTAACCATGGTGATTTGCAATTGTGCAGGAACACACTGAGCATGGGAAAAAATGTCAACAACCTCACCACCACCAGCATGCACCAGCACATGGAAGCCAAACATAGCCTCTGTGGTCAAACACGCAAGGCCAGGGTACCGGCTTGCTTCCAGCCCCCAGCAACACTGCCTCCATTGTGGACACCAGACCCTCCTCAGCAGCCCAGCCATTACATGGTGGCCAAACATCCGTAGTACCCAGTTTCAGCAATAGTGCCCTTGACTGTTCCCAGTCATCGACGACAACAACAACAAACATCAACTGCCCTTCATTGTGCGAGCCTACTGTTCAGTTGCCTGTCCCGGAGATGTTCAAGTGCAGGATGAAATTGCCAGCAAATGACCCAGCCCCCCAACCTTCCCCCCCCCCCCCCCCCCCCGGCTATGGCACTAACAGCCAGCATTGCCAAGTTTTCTGGCCTGCAAAATGCTGCTATATAGAGTGGTGGAGACAGACAGCTTCAAGTGCATGATGTCGATGGCCATACCACGTTACGTGGTTCCCAGCCGCCACTACTTTGCACGCTCTGCCGTGCCAGCATTACATGATCACGTGGTCGGCAAAATCACTCAAAGCCTGAAAAATGCCTTACGGCGCAGTGGGTGAACCTTGTGGAGCCTGGCAGCGACTCCTTACCCGGTACGGCACAGGTGTTGCCAACACCGCAAATAGCCGTACCTGAATCCCTACGAGTCAATAACAGCACCTACCTCTCTGTCTCCTTCTCCTCCAATGCCTCTCCAAGCTCTACATCATCCGGCATCACTAACCCAGCAACAAGAGCGTGGAAGCGGTGCAGCACAGCTGTTGCCATGTGTCAGCAGGCCTTATTAAAGCTGATCTGCTTTGGAGATAAGCAGCACAGCACACAGGTGCAGAAATTTGGAAGGGAATCAAGGAAGAGATCCAGTTGTGGCTGGCACCGCTGGACCTGGAACCAGGCATGGTTGTGTGTGTGATAATGGGAGCGATCACATTTGCACGGTAAAGTTGGCAAAGCTGAGACACATCCTTTGCCTGGCCCACATTCTGAACCTAGTTGTTCAGCGGTTCCTAAGGACATACCCAGGCGTGGCGGATCTTCTGCTGAAGGTGCGACGAGTGGCAAAACATTTCCGAAAGTCCAGTACTGCTTCGGGCGCACTCACCAAGTTGCAGCAGCGATTCAGTCTACCCAACCATCGCTTAGTGTCTGATGTCCCTACGCGGTGGAATTCTACGCTGCACATGCTAGCATGCCTTTGCGAGCAGAAGAGTGCAGTAGTCCAGTACGTGTTGGAGCAGTACAGAGGCTTATCCAGTCAGCTGCCAATCTTCTGTGGATCTGAATGGGCCACCATGTTGGACCTCTGCGAAGTCCTCCAAAATTTTGAGCAATCAACGTTGCTTGTGAGCGGTGATAACTCTTTAGTCAGCATTACAATACCACTGCTGTGTTTACTGAAGAAATCAATGTTGCAGATCAGGGAAGTCGCAATCAGGATGGAAGAGGAGGAATTGAGAGAGGACAACGATCAGCGTGATGATACCCACATCAGGCAATCTGCCTCAGGAACCGCTGGTCCCTTGTATGATGAAGAAGAAGACGAGGAACAACTGGACTTGGAGCAGGACTTGGATGCCTCCACTGCCGAGGGACGAGGAAGAAGGTGGGCGTGATGCTGGTGATGGTGCATCACAACAAGCAAGCACAGAACATGATGAGCAACCTGTTGGGACTCTGGCACACATGGCTTAGTTCATGCTAGGCTGCATTGAACGCGACCAGCACATTGTCCGAATTCTGGCCGCCGTGGATTACTGGGTTTATACCCTTCTGGATCCACGGTACAAAGAAAATGTTCCAACACTGATTGAAGAAAGTGTCAGCCAGGTCAAAATGGAAGAATACCAGAAGGTAGTGGAGATTTGCATCCCCCTCTAGCCAAGCCGACAGACTGACTTCCGCAAACCCAGGACTAGGAGGGGAGCAAAGAACTGCAGCTAGTGCCCACAAGGGAATGGTATCGGCAGTATCCAAGGTGTGGCAAAGTTTTCTTACACCCAGGCAGCAGCCCACAGAACAGCATTCATGTAGTTCCACCTCCAACACCGATCGCCTGCAGAGGATGGTCAAGGACTACATGTCAGATGGCATAGCCGTGTTCAACAATCCATCAGTCCCTTTTAACTATTGGGTCTCTAAGCTAGACACCTAGCATGAACTTGCCCTGCAGCCAGCGTTATATCCGAACGTTGTTTCAGTGCGGCTGGAGGCATCGTTACAGATAGGCGTATCCGCCTCTCCACAGCAAATGCAGACCATCTGACACAAATTAAAATGAATAAATCGTGGATTGGAACCGACTTCGCAACCCCTCGACCAAGCAGCACCCAGAACATCTGTGTTGCGTGAGGGTGCCATTTTCAGGAATATCTAATTTCTATTACATTTATCACTGCATGGCGACAAAATGCATTGCTTTACGCATGCATTTTGTCCGCAGGTAAGGCATGGGTTGTGTCTCAAAGCGTGGCCTTCTCCTCCTGTACCTCCTCTTCCATCCTGTGTGCTAGGTTAGCGTTACCATTTTCAGGAATATCTCATTTCTATTATATTTATAACTGCATGGCGACAAAATGCATTGCTTACGCATGCATTTTGTCCTCAGGCAAAGCCTGGGTTGTGTCACAAAGCGTGGCCTTGCTCTCCTGTTAGTGATGCTCATCCGAGCTAGGATATCCGAGATACTCGGATATCCTTAGAGATGAGCGTAATGACCTAATTACGATTTTGCGAAATTTCGCGTAATTAGTGTAATTACGATTATGGCCGTAAGTACATAATCGTAATGAAGAAGGATTTCGCGAAATTTCACGTAAGCGTAATTTTCGCGTAATTTTCGCATTACAGTCGTATCATGCCGTAATTTCGCATTAAACGCTACCGTAATTTCGCGTTAAACCGTAACGCTCCGTATAATATAAAAAAGCCGCCGACTTTAAGGGTTAATAGCAAAGCCCCCTTAAATGCTAAGAGCCTCAAATTTGGAGAATATATTAAGGAGATCAGGAGGAATAAGAGGAAAAATTTTTTTTTCAAAAAGACCTTATAGTTTTTGAGAAAATCGATGTTAAAGTTTCAAAGGAAAAATGTAAACATTTAAAAACCCGCCGACTTTAACGGTTAATAGCAAAGCCTGCTTAAAGTTTAGGAACACCAAATTCCCAGGGTATATTAAGGGGATCAGTGGGAATAATAATAATAATAATAATTTTTTTTCAAAAAGACCTTATAGTTTTTGAGAAAATCGATTTTTAAGTTTCAAGGGCGAAAATGTCTTTTAAATGCGGAAAATGTCAGTTTTTTTTGCACAGGTAACAATAGTGTATTATTTTCATAGATTCCCCCAAGTGGGAAGAGTTTTACTTACTTCGTTCTGAGTGTGGGAAATATAAAAAAAAAACGACGTTTGGTCCCCCCTCCCAGACCTCTTTAACCCCTTGTCCCCCATGCAGGCTGGGATAGCCAGAATGCGGAGCACCGGCCGCGTGGGGCTCCGCACCCTGACTATACCAGCCCGCATGGTCCATGGATTGGGGGGTCTCGGAAGGGGAGGGGCAGCCAAGCTTTCCCCTCCCCCTCCGAGCCCTTGTCCAATCCAAGGACAAGGGGCTCTTCTCCACCTCCGATGGGCGGTGGAGGTGGAGGCCGCGATTTCCTGGGGGGGAGGTTCATGGTGGAATCTGGGAGTCCCCTTTAAAAAGGGGTCCCCCAGATGCCCACCCCCCTCCCAGGAGAAATGAGTATAGAGGTACTTGTACCCCATACCCATTTCCTTTAAGAGTTAAAGTAAATAAACACACAGACACTTAGAAAAAGTAATATCCTTCGCAATATCCTCGGAAATGTTCTATCAGTTACAATGTAACTTTGTTACATTGTAACTACGCCGCACCCGACGCCACTCGCCGCTCAGCCGCCGTATACGCGTCCGTGCAGGACGCTAAGTCCCCACAGCTCCCGCTGTCCACCCCGCCCACATCTGTCACCCACATGTCACCCACATGTGGGTGACATGTGGGTGACATGTGGGAGAGGCGGGAAGGGCAGCGGAGCCGGCGGGGACTTAGCGTCCTGCACGAACCCGACAGAGCTCTGAGCTATATAGCTCAGAGCTCTGAGGAGCATCTTTGTATTTGGGCTCCAAGGAGCCCCATTGGTCCTTAGCAGACCAATGGGGTTCCTTCAAATCAGAAGGAACCCCATTGGTCTGCTAAGGACCAATGGGGCTCCTTGGAGCCCAAATACAAAGATGCTTTCGAGAGCTCTGAGCTATAGCTCAGAGCTCTGTCGGGTCCTGCAGCGCAGACGCGGCGGCGGCAGCGGTGAGTGACGTCGGGTGCGGCGTAGTTACAATGTAACAAAGTTGTTACATTGTAATAACTTTGTTACATTGTAACTGATAGAACATTTCCGAGGATATTGCGTGGGATCATTTATTTAAAGGGACAGGTAAGTATTAATGGTTAATTAAGAATATTAAAGGACTTTTTTCGTGGTTATGTTTTTTGTTCAATTAAAATACTTTTTCTATGTGTTTGTGTGTTTATTTACTTTTAACTCTTAAAGGAAATGGGTAAGGGGTACTACAAGTACCTCTATACTCATTTCTCCTGGGAGGGGGGTGGGCATCTGGGGGACCCCTTTTTAAAGGGGACTCCCAGATTCCACCATGAACCCCCCACCCAGGAAATCGCGGCCTCCACCTCCACCGCCCATCGGAGGTGGAGAAGAGCCCCTTGTCCTTGGATTGGACAAGGGCTCGGAGGGGGAGGGGAAAGCTTGGCTGCCCCTCCCCTTCCGAGACCCCCCAATCCATGGACCATGCGGGCTGGTATAGTCAGGGTGCGGAGCCCCACGCGGCCGGTGCTCCGCATTCTGGCTATCCCAGCCTGCATGGGGGACAAGGGGTTAAAGAGGTCTGGGAGGGGGGACCCCACGTCGTTTTTTTTTATATTTCCCACACTCAGAACGAATCTATGAAAATAATACACTATTGTTACCTGTGCAAAAAAACCTGACATTTTCCGCATTTAAAAGACATTTTCGCCCTTGAAACTTAAAAATCGATTTTCTCAAAAACTATAAGGTCTTTTTGAAAAAATTTTTTTTCCTCTTATTCCCACTGATCCCCTTAATATACCCTAGGAATTTGGTGTTCCTAAACTTTAAGCAGGCTTTGCTATTAACCGTTAAAGTCGGCGGGTTTTTAAATGTATACATTTTTACTTTGAAACTTTAACATCGATTTTCTCAAAAACTATAAGGTCTTTTTGAAAAAAAAATTTTCCTCTTATTCCTCCTGATCTGCTTAATATATTCTCCAAATTTGAGGCTCTTAGCATTTAAGGGGGCTTTGCTATTAACCCTTAAAGTCGGCGGCTTTTTTATATTATACGGAGCATTACGGTTTAACGCGAAATTACGGTAGCGTTTAATGCGAAATTACGGCATGAACGAAACGCGAAATTTCGCGTTGAAAATTACGCTTACGGTATTTTCAATTACGATTTTAATGGCAATTTTGCTACGCTAATTTCGCATCGTAATCGCAAATTTCGCATGCGTAATTATAGTAATGCGAAATTACGAAAATTTCAGCTCAACTCTAGATATCCTAGCTCTTTTTTCACTATTCGAGCTCGAATACCGAGCTCGAATAGTATTAGCTATCCGGGCTGTGCTATCCGAGTGCATTCGGATAGCAATCAGCTATCCGGAGATATTCGAGCTATCCGAGCTCGGATAGCGTCATCAGCTCAGATAGCGTCACGTCAGACGTCACCTCGAGTCCTCACAAGCGAATCAGAGGGCTCCCAGCCCTCTGACTGCAGCCAATCACAGAAGGGGAGCCTGGCCAAGCCCCCCTCTATAAATAGCGGGCGCCATGTTGCCTCACTCATCCTGCTTGCGACTTACTGACTGACTGTACTGAGAGACTGCTCCAGTGCTTTTTGTCTGTGCAAGTGCATTTATTGCTCAAAACACCTAGCGTTTTTACACTCCAGCACTTGATATTCACCTGTATTGCTTTGTATTGTAGATAGATTGTATTTTAGGCAGTCTAGTTTGTGTGATTAGGGACTAGGGAGGGAGACTGTCACTGGTGCTGCTGCAGCAGCTAGGCCCTGTGCCTAGGCAAGGCAGCCTGCCCTGCTCTGTGCTCTAGTCTCTAGTTACCTGTGCTCTCACCTGTCCTACTCTACTGTACTACTTCTGTGTTAGATAGATTATTGTACTATTTTGTAGTTGGCAAGGCCCAGCTTTACTGCTATACCTGTCCTGTATCTGCTCTCTGTAATCTAGTCACACCTGTTCTATTGTTTAGCTAGGTTCTTCTATTGTTTAGTTAGTACTGTAGTGTACTCTAGTCTGTGTATAGGGACCGTCCGTCACCGCGTTACCTAGGGTCTTTGTGTGCGCAGTACACGTCTGCGCTGTCCGCACCCTCTCGTTAGTGCTACACCCGTCCTATTGTTTATATTACTTGTATTGTGTATTCGCTGAGTTGTACTGTACTGTAGTCTGTGTATAGGGGCACCGTCAGTCAGTGTCAGCTAGGGTCTTTGTGTGCGCACTGCGCACTCTCTCGTTAGCGCTACACCGATCTCTGCTGTAGAGTACACCTGTCCGCCACCTCACACACCCACCACCACCAGTCCCACCTTATTAAAGTACCCCACTTGTCCCACCCGCCTTTACATACATAACTTTTTTTTTTCATTTGTATAATATTAAAAATATACGCTGTCTGGCACTGGCAGCCGCGGTTTGGGCAGGGGCAGCAAGGGCATCAAGGGCATCGGCAAGAGAGGAGGTCGTGGCAGCTGCGCCACCACCACCACCATGCGCAGTTCTGCATCTGCACCAGTTGCTATTCCGCCATTAGTCACTGGCCGTGGACGCCTTGGCCGCCCAACAGCTGGGAGTCACGCTGCAGAGACACAGCATCAGCGTGTGGCGCAGATGTTCCTCCCACCGCCAGGTCGTAGCCGTCCTATTGAGGAGAAGGACGCAGACTCTGTGGTGGAACTGATAATGGATGAGCAGGCCATCATTAGCTCTGGAACCGAGTCCTCCACCCCCGCCACCACTCCTGTTCGCAAGAGCAGCAGCAGCCGCCCAGCACTGCCTGGGGAGGAGGAGTGCAGTTCTCCAGCCTCAGCGGGCAACACCAGCACCCTGTCACTCAGCACCTTCTTATCCCCAAGCACAGCGGGGCTATGGAGTGCTGTTGCGGCAGAATTGGAGGAGGAAGAAATGCTGATGGGCACTTTGGAGGATGATGCTTTGGACAGTCAGACAGTGGTGAGTGTCCATCAGCCCATGCATGTAGAAGGAGAGTTTTATGGGGTTATCCCATCAGGACATGTTTGCTGAGGGGGAGGATGATGATGACAGGGTGAAGGACAGAGACTGGGTGGCAGATCCTGGGGATGTCATCAGCTCTGAGGAGGAGGAGGATGCATCTGCGGGCCTTGCTAGAAGGATCAGCATCGCAGACATAGGCAGGATCAGAAGTGGGCGTGGTATGCAGGCCACACAGCGTGCTGATCTGGAGAGTTCTGCCAGTGCCACCACCAGCCGCACCAAGTACCCCCCCCAACCACCACAGGGAGACCAGCGGCAGCAGCAGCACCTTCGAGCCGAAGGGGCAACTTCACCTCCCCAATTTGGAATTTTTTCACCCTGCCATATGTGGAGTGCAAGTATGCCGCCTGCAACCAGTGCCGCCAGCAGCTCAGCAGAGGGAAGGAGCCCTCTGCGTACGGCACCACCTCTCTGGTGAACCATCTGGCAGGGAAACACTTTCACGAACATGAGGAGTTCATGAAGTTGAAGGAAGCTGGCAGTGGCAGTGGCAGACCTGCCACCACTGCGAAGCCGTCGGCAGCAGCCACCCGCCCTCCTCCACCTCCTCCAGCAGCACCAGCAGGAGTGCGTCAGAAACGCACTGCTCCTCCTCCCTCTGCAACTCCTGCCGCTGACACTGAGGCCTGTTCTGGCAGCCAGTCCTCAGTGGCCTCCTCTGCTCCCTCCAGTGATTCCCGTGCCAGCAAAAGGCGTCGCCAGACCCTGCTTAGCGACACCTTCCAGGGGATGGTCAGGGTTCTGCCTCCCAGCAACCTTCGCATGCGTCAGCTGAATGGCTTGCTGGCATGGGCCATGTGCTCCCAACTCCTGCCTTATTCCCTTGTGCAGGAGGGGAGCGACATGCGTGCGCTCCTGATGTGTGCAGCCCCCGATTGGCCAATCCCCAGCCGACATTTTTTTGCACACACGGCCATCCCTGCACTTCACCTCTCTGTGATGGCCAATGTTGGGAGAGGGCTGGATCACGCTGTGGGTCAATGGGTCCACGCCACCATGGACTCGTGGAGCAGCCGGTTTGGGACAGGCCGCTATCTTTCCTTCATGGTGCATTGGGTCAGCTTGGTGGAAGGGGGTGAGGAGGGGGAGCAGCATCGGGCACTGTCAGAGCAGCAGCAGCAGCAGCAGCAACAACGCAGTGGGTGGTGCCACCATGCAGGGTCTGCGGAATTGCAGCAGGTTCCTCTGATTCGCTTCCATCCTCCGGCACACCAGCCCAAACCCCCCGCCTCAGCAGCAGCGTGAAGCCCCGCCACTGCCAAGCGCTGCTGGAATTGGTCAGCCTGGGGAAGACCAAACTGACGACGAACCATGTCCTGGCCAAAATCCGAGAGCAGGAGAGGAATTGGCTGACCCCCAGAGGCCTCAGAGTCGGAGAGGTGGTGTCCGACAATGGGGCAAACCTGGTTGCTGCAATCAGCAGGGGAGACCTGACCCACATCCCCTGCCTGGCGCACGTCCTGAACCTGGTAGTCCAAAAGTTCCTGCGGACCTACCAGGGGATGGACTGACTCCTTGAGGCGGCAAGGAAGGCTGTGCGTCATTTCCGGCACTCGGCTGCAGCCGTAGCGAGCCTGGAAGAGGTGCAGAAGGAGCTGCACCTGCCACCAGGGGCGTAGCAATAGGCCCTGCAGCGTCTGCGCCCGCGGGGGGGCCCGCCCCCCCCCCCCCTGGGGCCCGCTCGGGGCCGTTTTTTGGGGGCTGGAGGGGTGGCAGCATGAGGGGAAAGCCTTGCCCACAGTCGGCGGGGAGAGGGGAAGTTCCCCCCTCTCACTCACCTCGGGGCTCTCCCCTCTGCGCTCCCCTCCAGCTAGTGAACGCGTGTGGGCAGCGGGCAGCAGCGGCGTCAGGATACATACCTTCTTCCTTGCGTTCCATCGCCGCCTTCTCGCTCTAGCGGCTGACGTCACTTCCGCTTCCGGAAGTGACGTCAGCCGCTAGAGCGAGAAGGCGGCGATGGAACGCAAGGAAGAAGGTATGTATCCTGCCGACGCTGCTGCCCGCTGCCCACACACGTTCACTAGCTGGAGGGGAGCGCAGAGGGGAGAGCCCCGAGGTGAGTGAGAGGGGGGAACTTCCCCTCTCCCCGCCGACTGTGGGCAAGGCTTTCCCCTCATGCTGCCACCCCTCCAGCACCCAAAAACCGGCCACGAGCGGGCCCCAGGGGGGGAGGGGGCCCGCTCTGAAAATCTGCAGGGGGGCCCGGTGGGGCCTAGTTACGCCCCTGCCTGCCACAGCACCGGCTCATGATCAATGTTACTTCCAACTCGCTGGAACTCCACCCTGGCGATGTTGGAGCATCTGGTATAACAGAGGCAGGCTGTCAGCCAGTACGTTGCACGAGCAACAGTTGCCGCCAACACTGCAACTGGGCGTGACGCCACCAACCTCCCGTCCATCATCTCCACGGAGAACTGGGGGCACATGCAGCAGGTGTGCTCAGTGCTGGCACCCTTCCTGCAGGCCACCAACATGGTAAGCAGGGACCATGCAATGGTGTGAGAGTGGGTCCCCATGGTGTGTGTGCTCGACAGGGCCCTGTATGCACTGCTGGAAGAGGGAGCAGCAGCCTTGGACCAGCAGGAGCTGCAGGCAGCTTCACAGGCCACCTCTGAGGAGGAGGGCTTGGAGTTGGTGGAGGTCCCTGACCTTGCTGCTGATGACAGGAGCAGCAGAGCGCAGCTGGACTGGTGCGGGGGTGGAGAGAGGATGAGGTGGAGGAGGCAGAGGATGAGGAGGACAGCACTGTCGGCTCTGGGGCTGCCGATGATGTGCCAGCAAACTCTTCCCAATGGCAGCGCACATGCTGAGGTGCCTGCGCAAGGACCCAAGGGTCATCCAGATGAAGAAGAGGGAGGACATCTGGATCTGCATGATGCTGGACCCACGTCTGAAGGGGAAGCTCAGCCAGTTCCTGCCTGCAGGAGGAGACCGTGCGCAACAAATGAGGGATTTGCAGCTGTCCCTTGTTGAGCGCTTGGAGGAAGCCTTCCCTCAGCCATCCACCCCCACTGTCCAGCCAGCACAGAGGCAGCAGCAGGTGCCTGCATCCACCAGCAGCAAGCGCACACGCACCACAGACCTGCTGTCTCTGACCAACGAGCTCTACACGAGTGTAGAGCTGCCAGGGACTAGAGAGGAGGTGCCTGCAGCAGCATCCTTCTCCAGTCACAGACAGCGCTTGACCCGCATGGTGGCTGACTACATGGGGTCCTTCAGCGGGCTTGACAGCGTTGCCCCTGTTGATCCCATGGAGTATTGGGTCAAGCACCTGCCGATCTGGAGCGAGCTTGCGCAGTGCGCCCTGGAAGTGCTCTCCTGCCCCCCTTCCAGCGTACTGTCAGAGCATTGCTTCAGTGCAGCCGGTGGAGTCGTCACTGAGAAGCGATTTCGTCTGTCTCAAAAGTCTGTGGACAGACTGACGTTTCTCAAAATGAACCAGGCTTGGGTGGAAGACGAATTCCTGGCCCCTGTTGTCGGCGAGAGGGGGACATGAAGTGGCACACACACATTTCACCTGCTGCTGCTGCTGTATTTCTTCCTGCTGTCTGTGTCTCCACTGCCAGGGAACATATTAAAAGGTGCTGCTGCCCATGCGCCACCAGCTATTAACGCTCAAAAATAGCTGCATTTCTGAAAAAAAATGTAATCATTTTGTGTTATTATTTTAGAGGTGTCCGGGTTGAAAACTGTGCTGTCCCAATTGTGTATTGGACACAATGTGGGCTTCACGACCGCTGTCTGGAACCTCATGGTGTTTATTTACGGCCCTGGTACCACCGCTAGGAACCAGGGCCTATTATGTCTCGCTGCCTGCCCTCCTGCTGCCTGCTGCTAGTTTGCCACACACTCATCCTCCTCACGCTGCCTGCTGCTGTATTTCCTCCTGTTGTCTGTGTCTCCACTGCCAGGGAACACATTACAAGGTGCTGCTGACCATGCGCCACCAGCTATTTACGCTCAAAACTAGCTGCATTATTTTGAAAAAAAAAATTATTTTAGAGGTGTCCGGGTTGAAAACTGTGCTGTCCCAATTGTGTATTGGACACAATGTGAGCGTCACGACCGCTGTCTGGAACCTCATGATGTTCATTTACGGCCCTGGTACAACCGCTAGGAACCAGGGCCTATTATGTCAGCAGTCACATCACACTGCCTGACACACACTACTCCTCCTCCTGTAGCTGCATTGAGCTTCTGCTGACTGTGTGCTGCTACTACTGCCAGGGAGAACAGAAGAAGAACTATTTTCTGCTGCCACCCACTCTCCTACCAGCTATTACCACACTACAATAGCTGCAACTACTTCCTCCTCCTGCTGATGTCTGTGTTTTACCACCGCCAGGGTACACAGAAAAAAGGCGCTGTGGCTTGCAATGTGCCACTAGTACTATTATGCCATCAAGATAAATATAACTATGGTGTTATTAAAAAAAAATATTTCCACAAATGAAGTAAAAAAAATATTACAAAATAAAGGAAAACCAAGACACATAATATAATGATAGAGAAGAAGAGGAAGAAGAAGAAGAAGAAGAAGAAGAAGAAAGAAGAAGAAGATGTAAAAGAAGAAGATGAAGAAGAAGATATAGAAGAAGAAGAAGATATAGAAGAAGAAGATATAGAAGAAGAAGAAGAAGAAGATATAGAAGAAGAAGAGGATATAGAAGAAGAAGATGAAGAAGATATAGAAGAAGAAGATGAAGAAGATATAGAAGAAGAAGATATAGAAGAAGAAGATGAAGAAGATAAGAAGATATAGAAGAAGATATAGAAGAAGAAGATGAAGAAGAAGAAGATATAGAAGAAGAAGAAGACGAAGAAGAAGACACAGAAGAAGAAGAAGAAGATACAGAAGAAGAAGATACAGAAGAAGAAGAAGAAGATACAGAAGAAGAAGAAGATATAGAAGAAGAAGAAGAAGAAGATATAGAAGAAGAAAAAGATAATTGAAGAAGATACAAGAAGTAGAAGATGAAGAAGATTAGAGTAGAAGAAGATATAGAAGAAAAAGAAAAAGAAGAAGATATAGAAGAAGAAGATATAGAAGAAGAAGATGAAGACGACGTAAATGAAGACTTCCAACTTACAACCATTTTGGACACACCTTCTCATGCAAACACTTTTCATGAAGTTCATTTACTATTTTTGATACCTTTTTTATAACTACTACATCACCACATAATCACTTGATGTTTTTCTTCATAAAAAAGGTGGTTTCATGCATCATTGACCTCCAAGTTTTAAAAGCTATTTAAGGCCAGCTCGAATATTTTACTCGAATACAGACTCGGATAGTGACGTCGGATATCCGAGGTCGAATCGGATATTCGATTAACTCGAATATCAAAACTTCGAGTGAATTCGGATAGTTTACTTTCCGAATTCGACCAAACTCGAATAGGATAATGAGGTATCCGATCAACACTGTCTCCTGTACCTCCTCTTCCATCCTGTGTGCTGGGTTAGCGTTGTCCCATTGGTACTACGACAGCTTTTCAGTATCTCATTTCCCCCCCACTATTTTCAAGCCATTTTGCAGAAGTTTCCCTCATTTTTTGTGGTTTTTCTGGCCTATTCGGGTCCCTATTGACTTCCATTATGTTCGGGATTCGGCACGAATATGCCGAATATCTGGACCATGTTCGGCCAGACTGAACCCGAATATCTGGATGTTCAATCAACACTAATTGTGATTCTGATTGTGATTATGTTTCTGTTGTGATTCAGACACTACTGCAGCCACATTGATCTGCAGGACAGCCAAGCAAGTGGTATTACTTAAATGGAAATACATATGGCAGCCTCCATATATCTCACTACAGTTCTCCTTTAAAAAAGACTTTTGTTTTAGAATACAAGTACAATCCAGCCTGCTGTAGCTTGTATTTGAGGAGATTTTCAAAACACAAAACACAGTAGACTGCAAATAATTGAGCAGCAGTAGCTAGCTAACCTCTCTCTACTCCTATCACATCCACTAACTCTTCCTAACAAAGGCTGTTGTGTCAGAGAGCTAGTCTTCACAGGGGGCTGTCTGATGTCTGATTGGTTGCAGTTATATGGTTCCTGGGTCAATTGTGCTGCTAAGAATCATGGGAAGCCTAATATGGGGAGAGAAGACATTACTTCCTATCAATTTTAGATTTTTCATGCTAAGCACATGTCGAATATAACAGTTATTTTCAAAATTTTGCACTTTCCCTTTAACCTCTTGAGGACCATGGTGTTAAACCCCTAGTGACCAGGATTTCTGCTTAATTGGCCACTGCAGCTTTAAGGCCAAGCTGCAGGGCCGTACAACTCTGCACACAAGTGATCCCCCCCCTTTTTCTCCCCACCAACAGAGCTCTCTGTTGGTGGGGACTGATCGCCCCCCCCTGTGTTTATTTTTTTTTAAATAAATATTTATTTGGGTTTTTTTTGTATTATTTATTACTATTTTTTTTTTCAAAATCCCCTCCCTCCCCCCAGCCGGCCAATCATGGCGATCGGCTGTCATAGGCTTCTGCCTATGAGAGCCGATTGCTCTCTTGTCCCCAGTACAGCGCTGCTGCTGATCGCAGCGCTGTACTACATGTAAATACACGGCGGTTTCGCCGTGTAACAGTCTTCCGAGCGGCTATTGCCGCTTGGAGACTGAAGGCAGAACTTGGCTCCGCCCACCAAGTGGGAGATGCGCGCGCAGCCTGTGCGCGATCTCCTGCAAACTGCTGCCCCAGGACTTTACACCAATCGGCGTCAGCTGGTCCTGCGCCATCGGCGTGACGCGGTCGGCAAGCGGTTAAATTTCGCTATTGGGCGAAAATGCAAATATTTATGCTGATTTTCGCAAAAATTCGCTGACATCAAAAATGGGATTTTCAATGCGAAAATGACTTTGATGAACATTTGCAAGCAACACTGTTCGCCAGGAACTGTCCGCCAGCGAACTGATCAGGCCATCTCTATTTAACATACTCTATAAAATGTTGCAATACAGAACAATAAAGCAGTAATATTCATCTACATTACCATGTGCTGGATGGTGTGTGAATCCCGGCACTATAGGAACCATCTCCTTTGCGGAATGACAACTGATTGGCCAAACCTGTTACACAAAAACACAAGTTATTAGGAACATAATGAAGTGCAAGTGGAGCTGGGCCACAAAAACTAGTCATGTAATATACAGTAGAACTAGAGGACACCTAAAATGATAACTGCAAGTCAAATGACTAGTAGTTTCAGCCACATGCAGTGAGAGATGTGCAAAGCATTTGTTATTGAAGCAGCTTCCCTTTATATGAAAGGAGATGGGTGGTTTACTCATGAGCACCTTACTCTGGATGGAATTCCCTTCCAAAATACTGTACAATCATCACTCTGCAACCCTTCAAAAAGAGCTCCCTTGAAGGGAATATGAAGTGAAAATAAACTTATAAGATAATGATTTATATGTGTAGTACAGCAAAGAAGTAGAACATTTATGGCAAATAAAAGCGTCTCGTATTCAGGGGCGGACTGACAACTCATGGGGCCCCCGGGCAATAGGAGATTATGGGGCCCCCATACCAGTGTTTCCCACCTTTCACGTTATATTTTTACAGACTAAGATATAATAATTTATTGACAACAGTAAATATGTTATATTGAGATATTACACAGTGACAAAAACCGCTGCGCCAAAAAATGGGTGTGGTCACGCAACAGAATGTGGGCGTGGTCATGGGTGGGGCAAAATATATATGACCTTAGCAGTGGTGTAAAAGGTCTGCTGGGGAAGTTTGAACTCTGCCATAGTGCTTCCCCCCAAAATGCATGTAATCTGACAGCATTTCACAAAAAATCCATGCAATTTGGCAGAGGTTCCTCCAAAATACAGATAATATGGCAGTCGTTCCCCCAAAATAGACGTTATCTGGCAGCAGCGGTTCCCCCAAATATACATAATTTGGCAGCGGATCACCAAAAATACATGTAGCAGCAGTGGTTCCCCCAAAATACACAGAATCTCGAAGCAGCAGTTCCCCCATTATACACAATCTGGCAGCGGTTCCCCAAAAATACACATAATCTGGCAGCTGTTTCTCAAAATACACTTAATCTGGCAGCAGCAGTTCCCCAAAAATAGTTAATCTGGCAGCAGTTCCCCCAAAATAGGTGCCCCCAGTATAGGTAACCAGGTCAAAGGGTATCCCCAGTGGAAGTATCCAGGTCTAAAGGTTTTCCCAGTGCAGGTATCCAGGTCTATAGGTGTCCCCAGTATAAGTAGCCTAATCTACAGGTGTCCCCAGAATAGATAACCAGGTCTATAGATGTCCCTATTTAAGATAGCCAGGTCTATAGATGTCCCCAGTTAAGATAGCCAGGTCTATAACTGTCCCCAGTATAGGTAGCCAGGTCTACAGGTGTCTCCAGAATAGGTAGCCAGGCCTATAGGTGTCCCCAGTACAGATAGCCAGGTCTATAGGTGTCTCCTGTATAGATAGCCAGGTCTTTAGGTGTCCCCAGTATATGTAGCCAGGTGTATAGGTGTCCCCAGTATAGCCAGGTCTATAGGTGCCCCCAGTATATGTAGTCAGGTGTATAGGTGCCCCCAGTATATGCAGTCAGATGTATAGGTCTCCCCAGTATAGCCAGGTGTATAGGTCTCCCCAGTATAGCCAGGTGTATAAGTGCCCCCAGTATATGCAGCCAGGTGTATAGGTCTCCCCAGTATAGCCAGGTCTGTAAGTGCCCCCAGTATATGTAGCTAGGTCTATAAGTGCCCCCAGTATATGTAGTCAGGTGTATAGGTGCCCCCAGTATATGCAGCCAGATGTATAGGTCTCCCCAGTATAGCCAGGTCTATAGGTGCCCCCAGTATATGCAGCCAGGTGTATAGGTCTCCCCAGTATATGCAGCCAGGTGTATAGGTGCCCCCAGTATATGCAGCCAGGTGTATAGGTGCCCCCAGTATATGCAGCCAGGTGTATAGGTCTCCCCAGTATAGCCAGGTCTGTAAGTGCCCCCAGTATATGTAGCTAGGTCTATAAGTGCCCCCAGTATATGTAGTCAGGTGTATCAGTGCCCCCAGTATATGTAGTCAGGTGTATAGGTGCCCCCAGTATATGCAGCCAGATGTATAGGTCTCCCCAGTATAGCCAGGTCTATAGGTGCCCCCAGTATATGCAGCCAGGTGTATAGGTCTCCCCAGTATATGCAGCCAGGCTTGTAGGTGTCTCCAGGAGGGGAGTCAGCCAGTGAAGGAGGGCGATGGGCATAGCAGCGGAGAAGGGGGAGAAGTTTCCCCCCCCTCCTCTCACCTTGGGGCCCCCTTCCTGGCTCTCCCCTCCGTAATCTGTAAGACAGCTGGAAGCGGCTGACAGCGGGCGGAGACTTACCGCTGTTCAGCCACCGGAGGCATCGCTGATCTGTGTGCAGCTAGTCTGGGCTTCTCAAGCCCAGACTAGCTGCACACAGATCAGCGATCCCTCCGGTGGCTGAACAGCGTCTCCGCCCGCTGTCAGCCGCTTCCAGCTGTCTTACAGATTACGGAGGGGAGAGCCAGGAAGGGGGGCCCCAAGGTGAGAGGAGGGGGGGGGGAAACTTCCCCCCTTCTCCGCTGCTATGCCCATCGCCCTCCTTCACTGGCTGTCTCCCCTCCTGGCTGCTCAGGGTTCTATGGCGGGTGGCGGGCCCCCCCTGACCACGGGCCCTCGGTCCGTGCCCGAGTGCCCTAATGGTCAGTCCGCCCCTGCTCGTATTGTTTCCTGTATATGAAAAGTTAAGTAACTTCAGTTGTTATGTATGCAAAAGAGCTTCTCTGAGCTTCTGACCCAACTTGGGTCAAAGACAGTGCTGTTTTCTGAAACACTTACACATCAAAGAAACAGTGAGACACAGCTTCAGATATGGTTTTATTGCAGGGAAGTTCCAATTGTCATTAGCTCTGCTCTGTTTCTTAGTTTAAAGGGAACCTAAACTGAGACAGTATGGATGTTTCCTTTTAAACAATACCAGTTGCCTGGCAGTCCTGCTGATCTATTTGGCTGCAGCAGTGGTTGAATTACACACCTGAAACAAGCATGCAGCTTATCCAGTCTAAGTTCAGTCAGAGCAACTGATCTGCATGCTTGTTCAGGGGCTGTGACTGAAAGTATTAGAGACATAGGGCTTGATTCACAAAAGAGTGCTAACTGTTAGCACGGCCGTTTTCGCGCAAATTTTTGCATTGCACGCGAACACGATTTTTTGCGCAAAACGATAACGTTTTCACACGCAAACGCGAATTTTCATGCAAAAACGATATCGAATTTGCGTGAAAATTCGCATTTACTCACAAAACTTTATCGTTTAATGCGAAATTCGCAATCGCGCGCAATGCGAAAATTCGCGCGAAAACGGCCGTGCTAACAGTTAGCACTCTTTTGTGAATCAAGCCCATAGGATCAGCAGGCGAGTCAGGCAATTCGTATTATTTTAAAAGGAAAAATCCATATCCTTCTCAGTTAAGGTTACCTTTAAAATACAGAGTGTAGTTTGTAAACTGCAAATATGACCAGAATGATGCAATGTTATAAAAAAAACAAAAAACTATATAACTGAAAATAAAAATGCAACTATTTTTTTGGTCTAATGCGCACTCTGTTTAGCGCAAGACATACGAGCGCACCCAGGGTGGAGTCTGCGTGATGACGTCACACAGGATATAGTCACCTGGTCCGTCTATGACAAATAGGAAGCCGTGGGAGGTTTCTGATGTGCGGGATGACACCACAGAGCCACGGCGTACACTGTTTTGGCTGTGCTTGATACGTCAGGGACATGTCTTCACTCAGGGCAATGCAGGTAAATTGATTGGCTGTTGTGAATTTAAATCTATTGGATGTCATTGTGAGTGGGCAGTATATAAGTGTACTCCTTTGTGTGGTTGAAACAGCTTGAGAAAGGGCTGACACCTGAAACAGCGGGCTGTCGCTGTATTACCACTGCTTTAAGGGCCCTTTTCCACTTGCAATCACTAGCATTCGCGCTGAACACTAGTGATTGCGATTCAGCAAATGCCCAAAATTTCACGGCGATTTTCCGACGTTTTCCGACGTTTGCGGCAATAATCACTCCGCCGCACGATCGCGATCGGGTAAAAAATGAATCGCGGTAGTGGAAAGGACCTACCGCGATTCTCATGTTAAAAGAAAGCTGTAGCGATTTGAAAAATCACTAGCGGTTTGCGGTTTTGCGATTCAGCCATCGCAAACGCCATAGTGAAAAAGGGCCCTTAATGTTTTTTCAATAAAAGAGCTTTTCTATTTTTGGACGTGCCAGCCTCCATCATCGTTTTTGTATACTGGGGACATATACACCCTACATATACTGGCGAAGGCGCAGAGCGCTGAAACGCGTAATGACGCAATACGCACACTAACCGGCAGCCACGCCTACACCCATTGCGAGACGGCTTCCCTGACCATCAGAGGATGCGCTGCCGGCCACAGCGCTTTGTTGCCAACCTGCATACGAGTGTAGCGGTGGACTGTACTGCTAATAAGCGAATTGTCATTCTGCATCTTGTAAGTAGAACTTTTAAATTCGTGATTAAATCATCCTTTGGTAATGCACAATGGAGCGCTTCATCTTTTTCTAGATTTGCTTGCCTTTGCCAACTTTAATTGGAGCAGCACAGTGCATTGGGACAAAGGAGTATAAGAAATTGTGATAGCCTGTTACCCTCAGGACAGGAGCGCAAGGTTTTGGAATATTTCTTGGGACATATACCCCTGCCTACATATACTGGGCACATATACCCCTGACTACATATACTGGGCACATATACACCTGCCTACATATACTGGGGACATATACCGCTGCCTACATATACTGGGCACATATACCCCTGCCTACATATACTGGGGACATATACACCTGGCTGCATATACTGGGGACATATACACCTGGCTGCATATACTGGGGACATATACACCTGGCTGCATATACTGGGGACATATACCTCTGACTACATATACTGGGCACATATACACGTGCCTACATATACTGGGCACATATACCCCTGCCTACATATACTGGGGACATATACCCCTGCCTACATATACTGGGCACATATACCCCTGCCTATATATACTGGGGACATATACCCCTGCCTACATATACTGGGCACATATACCCCTGCCTACATATACTGGGGTCATATACACCTGCCTACATATACTGGGGACATATACCGCTGCCTACATATACTGGGCACATATACCCCTGCCTACATATACTGGGGACATATACACGTGCTTACATATACTGGGGACATATACCTCTGACTACATATACTGGGCACATATACACGTGCCTACATATACTGGGCACATATTCCTCTGGCTACATATACTGGGCACATATACCCCTGCCTACACATACTGGGGACATATACACCTGCCTACATATACTGGGGACATATACCGCTGCCTACATATACTGGGCACATATACCCCTGCCTACATATACTGGGGACATATACACGTGCCTACATATACTGGGGACATATACCTCTGACTACATATACTGGACACATATACACGTGCCTACATATACTGGGCACATATACCTCTGGCTACATATACTGGGGACATATACCCCTGGCTTCATATACTGGGTAAATATACCCCTGACTACATATACTGGGCACATATACACCTGGCTACATATACTGGGGACATATACCTCTGACTACATATACTGGGCACATATACACGTGCCTACATATACTGGGGACATATATACCCCTGCCTACATGTACTGGGGACATATACCCCTGCCTACATTTACTGGGGACATATACCTCTGGCTACATATACTGGGGACATATACAGCTGCCTACATATACAAAGGACATATACCCCAACTACATATACTGGGCACATATACCCCTGACTACATATACTGGGCACATATACACGTGCCTGCATATACTGGGGACATATATACCCCTGCCTACATATACTGGGGACATATACCCCTGCCTACATATACTGGAGACATACCTCTGGCTACATATACTGGGCACATATACACCTGACTACATATACTGGGCACATATACCCCTGCCTACATATACTGGGGACATATACACCTGCCTACATATACTGGGGACATATACCGCTGCCTACATATACTGGGCCCATATACTCCTGCCTACATATACTGGGGACATATACACGTGCCTACATATACTGGGGACATATACCTCTGACTACATATACTGGGCACATATACACGTGCCTACATATACTGGGCACATATACCTCTGGCTACATATACTGGGGACATATACCCTTGGCTTCATATACTGGGGACATATACCTCTGACTACATATACTGGGCACATAAACACGTGCCTACATATACTGGGGACATATATACCCCTGCCTACATGTACTGGGGACATATACCCCTGCCTACATATACTGGAGACATACCTCTGGCTACATATACTGGGCACATATACACCTGACTACATATACTGGGCACATATACCCCTGCCTACATATACTGGGGACATATACACCTGCCTACATATACTGGGGACATATACCGCTGCCTACATATACTGGGCCCATATACTCCTGCCTACATATACTGGGGACATATACACGTGCCTACATATACTGGGGACATATACCTCTGACTACATATACTGGGCACATATACACGTGCCTACATATACTGGGCACATATACCTCTGGCTACATATACTGGGGACATATACCCCTGGCTTCATATACTGGGGACATATACCTCTGACTACATATACTGGGCACATAAACACGTGCCTACATATACTGGGGACATATATACCCCTGCCTACATGTACTGGGGACATATACCCCTGCCTACATTTACTGGGGACATATACCTCTGGCTACATATACTGGGGACATATACAGCTGCCTACATATACATAGGACATATACTCCGACTACATATACTGGGCACATATACCCCTGACTACATATACTGGGCACATATACACGTGCCTGCATATACTGGGGACATATATACCCCTGCCTACATATACTGGGGGCATATACCTCTGCCTACATATACTGGAGACATACCTCTGGCTACATATACTGGGCACATATACACCTGACTACATATACTGGGCACATAGACCCCTGCCTACATATACTGGGCAAATGTACCCCTGGCTACATATACTGGGGACAAATACCCCTGGCTACCTGTTCTGGGAACATCTCTACATCTATACCGCTGGCCACCTATTCTGGGGACACCTATAGACCTGGGGCCACCTTTTTTGGGGGAACCACTGCTGTTAGATTAAGTGTACTTTGGGGAACTGCTGCCAGATTATGTGTATGTTGGGGGAATCGCTGCTGCCAGATTACATCTATTTTTAGGGAACCACTGCCATATTATCTGTATTTTTATGTGGATTTTTGGTGAAATGCTGTCAGATTACATTTATTTTGGGGGAAGGCGGGATACACTATGGCAGAGCTCAAACTTCCCCGGCAGACTTTACAGCACTACTAAAAGCATGTATATTTGGCCCCACCCATTGCCACACCCACATTCTGTTGCGTGACCACGCCTATTTCTCAGCGCGCTGCGTGAAGCGCGGCGCAGGGGATTTTGTCAGTAAAAAATCTTTTGTCAGTAAGTTTTTAGGTATTTGTCAGTAAAAAATAACATGAAAGGTTGGCAACACTGCATGCAGCCAGAGTAACAACATCTGAGCTGCATGCTCTTTCTGGGCCAGCGACTTATAGAATTAGAGGCGGAGCATAATCACAGAAGCCAGACAACTGGCAGAGTTTATTACAGAAGGAAAATGGCAGCCTACATATTCCTCTCACTTTAGATTCCCTTTAACTGCACATGTGCTATTGTGAATTGTCAATCTGTTTTTATTAATTGAGTTATTGTATGAAAGCAGAGAAACTAATGGGCCCAAACAATTCTGAACAATCACATTAGCATAATTTCCTTAAAGAGAACCCAAGGTTGGTTTGGAGAATGCTATTAGGACACAGAGGCTGGTTCTGCATACTATCACCAGCCTCTGTGTCTGTACTGTGTCCCCCCAGCCCCCCCCCCCTCCCTGCTCTCTGCTGTCCCTATAAAAAAAACCGCCATGCTAACGACATGCAGTTTGTCGCTAGCTGGCTGTTTGCCTTAATGCTGCCATTCACCTCCGCTCCCCCGCCACCTCTATAGTGCCGGTTCCCGCTTGTGTCCCTTCCTCCAATCAGCTTACGGAGGCGGGGAGGGAAGGGATGCAGGCGCAGAGTCGCGTTATAAAGGAGTCGGCGGAGTGGCGGTGACATGCATCATTAACGTAAACAGCCAGCTAGCGACAAGCTGCAGGGGGACAGCAGAGCGCAGGGGGGGACACAGTACAGTACTAATAGCATTCTCCAAACCCACCTTGGGTTCTCTTTAAAGTGTACTTGAGATGGGGAGCTACAACAAAAACATACCTATCTGGGTCTTCCTCCAGCCCCCTCCGGCCTGATCGCTCCACTCCGTCCTCTTCTGACTCCCTGTTTGCCTGCTACTGGCTCTGAAAAATCCTCCAGTCGTGGCTAGTCGGAGCAGGCGCAGCCCAGCCAAGAACGCTCCCCCTTCTCGCTCCCGTCATCGGGAGAATTCTGCACCTATGCTGCAGTAGTACTGCACAGGCACAGAAAGCTCCAAATAACATGAACACATGGCCAGGATGCACATGTGCAGCTGGCCCCGGACCAGAGGACTTTTGGTGGCTAATTGGGAAACAGGAAAAAAGGGCGCCGGCAGCTAGTGGACAAAAAGGGCGCCACCATTCGCTCCCATAATAAATATCGTTTAATGGGCGCCGAACAGGAAAAAAGGGCACCGGAGAATATTAACATTTTACAAACGGCGCCCGGAGATTTTCAATGTTTTACAACTGTGCTTGTGATGATTTAAGTTTAGAAAATGCGCCCGTGACGAATAACGTTTATAAAAATACTAAACATATTTATCGTATTTAACTAAATCATTATTTAAAATTGTATCCCTTACTGTTTCTAAAACATTCACAAAAAAAAGCGATCAGTACTTGACGTAAATTGCAATATATTTTTTACAGTCACTATTTGTAAAATATTATTATCCACATAATAAAGCTTTCACTAAGGGGGGTCTTAGGGTTAGCCACCACCAGGGGAGTCTTAGGTTTAGGCACCACCAGGGGGTCTTAGGTTTAGGCACCACCAGGGGGGTCTTAGGTTTAGGCACCACCAGGGGGGTCTTAGGTTTAGGCACCACCAGGGGGATCGGGGGGTTAGGGATAGGTACAGGCAGGGTTCTGTGTGAGAGTAGGATCAGGTATAGTTTTATTAAACGTTTAGTAATACTTACTAATATTTACAACACTTATTACGATTGTAGTTATATTTAACAGTGCTCTTTTAAAGAACCGGTCATGGTCAATTGGCTTGGTGGATTTTTTAATTTATAGGATTGCAACTGGTTTTTATATTGGGAACAATTTTGACCCTTTAACCACTTGAGGACCCACCCTTTACCCCCCCTTAAGGACCAGCGCTGGTTTAGCTGATCTGTGCTGGGTGGGCTCTGCAGCCCCCAGCACAGATCAGCGTGCAGGCAGAGCGACCAGATCGCCCCCCTTTTTTCACCACTAGGGGGATGATGTGCTGGGGGGGTCTGATCGCTCCTGCCTGCCGGGTGTTGCGGGGGGGGCACCTCAAAGCCCCCCTCCGCGGCGAAATCCTCCCCCTCCCTCTCCTACCTGGCCCCCCCGGTAAGCCGGGCTGCACAGGACGCTATCCGTCCTGTGCAGCCAGTGACAGGCTGTCTCCTGTCACATGGCGGCGATCCCCGGCCGCTGATTGGCCGGGGATCGCCGATCTGCCTTACGGCGCTGCTGCGCAGCAGCGCCGTACAATGTAAACAAAGCGGATTATTTCCGCTTGTGTTTACATTTAGCCTGCGAGCCGCCATCGGCGGCCCGCAGGCTATTCACGGAGCCCCCCGCCGTGAATTGACAGGAAGCAGCCGCTCGCACGAGCGGCTGCTTCCTGATTAATCAGCCTGCAGCTGGCGACGCAGTACTGCGTCGCTGGTCCTGCAGCTGCCACTTTGCCGACGCACGGTATAAGCGTGCGGTCGGCAAGTGGTTAAAGAGACACTGAAGCGAAAAAAAAAAATTATGATATTATGATTTGTATGTGTAGTACAGCTAAGAAATAAAACATTAAGATCAGATACATCAGTCTAATTGTTTCCAGTACCGGAAGAGTTAAGAAACTCCAGGTGTTATCTCTATGCAAAAAAGCAATTAAGCTCTGCGACTTTCAAAGTCGTGGAGAGGGCTCTCATCTGACTTTTATTATCTCAAGTGTTATTGAACTATTTACTTTTTCTCTGCTAGAGGAGAGGTCATTAGTTCACAGACTGCTCTGAAAGAATCATGTTGAATGCTGAGTGTTGTGTAATCTGGACATATTATAGAATGATACAATGTTAGAAAAAACACTATATACCTGAAAATAAAAATATGAGAATATTTTCTTTGCTGCTAAACTTCTAGTAATTATTCATAGTACACAACCAATTCATTATATCATATTTTTTTTTCCGCTTCAGTGTCTCTTTAAGGCTGCTTATCAATTAAAAACAATCTTTTCTTTTGATTTAAATGATCTAATTGAAAATATGACTGTTGACTAAAAATTGCTCTGTTTGTAAATGCTTGTACCTCAGACCTATTACTTGGGCCACATATCTTTTTAACCTGATGTTTTCTTTGATAAGTCATTTCTGATTTTGTGTACTTTAAAACATGTTTGTCATTAGGCACTCATCATAGAGGCTGGAGTGGCTGCTGTAAACATCACCTCACTCAACTGCAATTAGTGCACAGAATAATCTGCTTGGGTGGTTTTGTGTTACAGTGTTAAAGATTGTGAGATTAAGTGTACAGCTGGTGGTCAGAGCTCAGCCAAGGCCGCTATTCACGCCCACCTCAGCCAAGATTCACTCAGCTCCCAAACTGTTGCCAGAGAGATCAAGTTCCAATAGTAACGGTTCCAGATGCAGAACCACAATGAGGCTCAGGACTGTGAAATGTAAAAGAAATGCACGAACAAGATCGCAATTTGCATTTGAAAGTGTATCTAACATGCCCAATGTCACATGCCCACTCTTCGGGAGCGACAACCATGGCCAGCAGGGAACATCAACAAGGGTACGTGTTAGGTCTGGAGTCCACGCAAGCTCTGTTTGCTGGGTGATAATGACTCTCACATGACCAATGTTCCACTGCCAGGACATCATAATTAGTCATTATCACCCGACATACAGAGCTTGCATGGGCTCCAGACCTACCTCGTACCCTTGATGTCCCCAGCTAGCCACATTGAGGTCCAAGCAGTGGAACATTGGGCATGTGAGAGTCATTATCACCCAAATAATACACGGCAAGAATGCTGTTCAAATTTTTATTCCATAATACAAGAAGGTGCACAAAATGCAATGATTGTTTTGGGGACACGCAGGATCCCCTTTGTCAGGGTGTAGCATTCACTACGCTTTGATAATGGGAATGCTGTATGTCCCCCCAAAAAGTATTGGATTTTGTGCACCTTCTAGTATTATGGTTTAAAATTTGAATAGCATTCTTGCGAACGTGAACTGGACTATGTACTTTATAAGTCCCGATTCCTTTGGGAGAGAACAGTTGTGTAGGTGCTTTAGTTAGCAAATAAAATATTGTTTTGATTAAGGCTAAAAGGCATGCATGATGGATTCGACATATGGGGCTTGGTTCAGTAACCGGCTCTAAGTCGGTTAGTGTGCCCTAAGTGTTAGTGTGCGCAAACCACGGCGTTAGGTGATTTGCGCCCAAACATTTGAAACAATCCCGCTCACTGCGTGCGCAGCGCAGTTAATAGTGCGTACTGCTGGCCCTTAAAAGTCACACCCGGTGCGATGAAAATGACGCATCGGGTGCCCGTTAAGCAGCACTATGATGCGCCACTTTGGGGGCACCCGATGCTCCATTTTCGTCGCACTGGTGGGACTTTTAAGGGCCAGTAGGTGCAATGTTATCGTCATACCGCGCACTAATATCGGCGCACCCGCACTGCGCGCGCAGTGCACGGGGCTGCACGCAAAGTAGGTTTTGCGCACACGAGTGGCCAAAAAGGGCTTTTTACACTGCCGCTAACACTTAGCGCTGGTTAGTGAATCAAGCCCATGGTTGATCCCCTGTATCACCTGGTCTTCTAGGGCAGTGCTATCCAACTCTAGTCCTGGTGGGTCCAGATCCAGGTCCTCAAACATTTTTGTACAGCTTAAAATAATTGATTGGGTTGAACCAGGAAAGGTGTGGTTCATCAAGCAGTACACATTTCTCCATTTCTCAGTCTATCCTGAACACTAGCATGGATATGGCCCTCTAGGACTGGAGTTGGACAGCCTTGTGTTAGGGAATTTCACTTGATGAATGCTGGGGGCAGAACAGGCGTGAGAGCTGAACTTCCGGGCTGGACTTGGGTTGGACTAAATAAGTCCAATCAAATTTTATCTCCACAAACTCTTGTGAAAGAAAGAACACAGAATCACATGAAGAAAACAAATTATGTTCTAGTGACATAAAGCCAGAAGGCTACACATTTGCACAAGATAATAATGTTGAGCTGAGAGTTGGTGAGCTGAGAGTTGGGAGTGGCGGGCGAGGGCTGTTTTGGTGGCTGGAGCAGGGCTGGTGGGTATTGGTATGTGATGGTAGACACCTGGGAAGGAGTGATTGATGGGATGACTGTGAGGGGCCCGTCTGGGGCGTCCATGTTTGTTGGATGAATCTGTAGGATTTGGATACCTTTTAAAGAGAGAGGTTGGAGAGTCGAGAGGAATATATGTAGGATGTGGATGGGGTAAAGGTATATGAAGGATAAATGATAA
Organism: Hyperolius riggenbachi; assembly: GCF_040937935.1. Taxonomy (NCBI): domain Eukaryota; kingdom Metazoa; phylum Chordata; class Amphibia; order Anura; family Hyperoliidae; genus Hyperolius; species Hyperolius riggenbachi. The sequence continues at coordinate 52,511,600 of NC_090648.1, forward strand.
CTGTCGCAGTAACAGCCAGGTAATAGTGAGGAATAAGAGTTTAATGGGGAAGAAAGTCACAGAGATACCTACCTAGCACGTACTAATCTATAATGAATATCCTACGATGAATAAACTATGATGATCACACATTTCAGTTTAGAGGTACGGCATGAAAAGAAATTGCCAATGCCCCATGTAACTGAGTACCCATGTATTTGGGTCTGTGTGCTGAGTTTAAACAAAAAAAAAAAAAAAAAAAAAGATAATAATGTTGAGTGGACCCCATCTGGAAGGTGTAAACCTTAATTTTTTACCGTTATTGATGAACTGGATGGCCTGTGTTCTGCGCTGTACCCCAACTCTGTCCCACTGGTTGGATGCATCCAGGTAATGAGTGGCAATCACACACGGAGTCATGGACATCATGTTCTGCTCTCCACATCCCCATGGTGCAACAATCAGATGATTCAGATTGGCTCCATCGATGGCTTTCTCCACCATTTCACTAATGGCCGTCCCTGAGAAGTGAAAAAAACAGGCAAATTAAGACTGAAGAAAGACCTACAGTATTTGAGACAAATTGTAAGGAGATTTCAGTTTTTTATAAAACAAAGACAAAGAGAGTGTGCTACGAGGAGAAGAAGAGATAAGCAGAAGAGAGAAAATATTCATCTTACCATGTCAGTGTGGTGTAAAAAAATGCCTCACGCAGCAAGGGAGGAATCATGTTTACTACTGGCACGCAGAGCTAGAGAGGTATTTTTTATTTCCAAAGTTGAAGACACTCCCCCTTTTTTCTTTTATACAGTAAATACCCAGTTTATGCAGACTGCTTAGGGCCCTTTTTCACTCTAAAAATTGCAGCTAAATTCCTGCTATTTTGCCATAATTCTGGTTGTGATTCTTGTTCAGGTAGTGATTCTTGTTCACTGAATAACATTCTGAAATGCAATTGCCACAATTTTCAGTGTGAAAGGTTTTTTTTCACACTGTTGTTTTCTGCTGTTTCTTCACTCTCCACTAGACTGCAATGCTGGAGCTGTGTCTCATCCTGTGCTGCTGCTATTTCTCTGTTCTCTACCAGGCTGCTATGCTGTAGCTGTGTCTGATCCTGTGCTGCTGCTATTTCTCTGCTCTCCACTAGGCTGCTATGCCGGAGCTGTGTCTGATCCTGTGCTGCTGCTATTTCTCTGCTCTCCACTGGGTTGCTATGTTGGAGCTGTGTGTGATCCTGTGCTGCTGCTATTTCTCTGCTCTCCACTGGGTTGCTATGTTGGAGCTGTGTGTGATCCTGTGCTGCTGCTATTTCTCTGCTCTCCACAAGGCTGCTATGCCGGAGCTGTGTCTGATCCTGTACTGCTGCTATTTCTCTGCTCTCCACTGGGTTGCTATGCCGGAGCTGTGTCTGATCCTGTGCTGCTGCTATTTCTCTGCTCTCCACAAGGCTGCTATGCTGGAGCTGTGTCTGATCCAGTGCTGCTGCTATTTCTCTGCTCTCTACTGGGTTGCTATGCCGGAGCTGTGTCTGATCCTGTGCTGCTGCTATTTCTCTGCTCTCCACTAGGCTGCTATGCCGGAGCTGTGTCTGATCCTGTACTGCTGCTATTTCTCTGCTCTCCACTGGGTTGCTATGCCGGAGCTGTGTCTGATCCTGTGCTGCTGCTATTTCTCTGCTCTCCACTAGGCTGCTATGCCGGAGCTGTGTCTGATCCTGTACTGCTGCTATTTCTCTGCTCTCCACTGGGTTGCTATGCTGGAGCTGTGTCTGATCCAGTGCTGCTGCTATTTCTCTGCTCTCTACTGGGTTGCAATGTTGGAGCTGTGTCTGATCCTGTGCTGCTGATGCTGCTATTTCTCTGCTCTCCCCTAGGCTTCTATGCCAGAACTGTGTCTGATCCTGTGCTGCTGCCGCCATTTCTCTGCTCTCCGCTAGGCTTCTATGTTGGAACTGTGTCTGATCCTGTGCTGCTGCTATTCCTCTGCTCTCCACTAGGCTGCTATGCTGGAGCTGTATCTGATCCTGTGCTGCTGCTATTTCTCTGCTCTCCACTAGGCTGCTATGTTGGAGCTGTGTCTGATCCTGTGCTGCTGCTATTTCTCTGCTCACCACTAGGCAAGGGAGGAGGATTAGCTCTGTGCTTCAAATCCAGTTTGACTATTAAACCCCTTGCTGTAGGCAGCCCCCACCCACTCTTTTGAATGTCTGGCAGCCCAGCTCTCAGCTGGAAAAAAAAATAAACATACTGCTTGTCTACTGACCCCCTGACGCTGGCTCAGCTTTTCTCAAGGAAATAGCAGAACTTGTATCTTGCATAACACTGAAACACCCTAGGTGGATAATTCTGGGAGACTTTAACGCACGGGTCGATACACACTCTTCCAAATTTGGAACTAAGCTACTTCTCTCCATGAATGAACTGGGCTTCTCTCAAGCCGTCAACCTCCCTACCCACAAAAAAGGACACACTTTGGACCTCATTTTCCATTCAGAACTCCTAATATCCAATGTGGAAATTGATCCAGTAGTTTGGCCAGACCACCACACTGTCCACTTCTCCTTTACAGCACCGGCTACAAAACACCAAGTGAAAGAACTAATAAAATATCGTTCCAAGAAAGATTAAACGTTCCGCACCATTACATCACGCTCGCTGGTTTGACAACTCTATAAAGGAACTGAAGAAACAGGGACGCAGACTGGAATGAAGGTGGCGCAAACATCAGTCTCCTGATGACAAATTTTCCCTAATTGCTCACCTGAAAAAGTATCAAACGATGATTAACAAAAAGAAGTCCTTATTCCTGTCTCATGAAATTGCAAATGCAGCCAACAGACCTGCCCAACTCTTCCGCACGGTTGACAGTCTCTGCAATCCATCTTGCAGGAAATCCAGCATCAGACCTACACAGGAACTGTGCGAGAAATTTTCCCACTTCCTCTCAGACAAAGTCTCCTCCATACGATCTGCCATTCAATTCACAGCCCCAGAAACCCATGCAGAGCCATATAACAGGTGCAAAAATAGCCTACCACCATGGTCTGATTTTAAGGTAATCACTGAAAAAGACATCTTGGATATCCTCTCAAACCTTCGCCAGACTACCTGCGATCTGGCCCCTGGCCCCACTAAGTTCATGTTGAAATGCCCTGAACTATTTACACCGGCATTCCACAAAATAGTCAACGGCTCCTTACAAGAAGGGTGGTTTCCCTCTACTCTGAAAGAAGCAATCGTCAGGCCTCTACTCAAGAAACCATCCTTAGACCCAGATGCTCTAAACAGCTACAGACCTGTCTCAAACCTCCCCTTTCTGGGAAAAGTTATTGAAAAGGCTGTCTACCTCCAACTTGAAGCCAGGCTCTCCAGAAACAACATCCTTGACCCTCTTCAATCTGGCTTCAGGAAATATCACAGCTGTGAACAGGCCCGCCATCAGGGGGGGACATCCGTGACTGCCGTCACGGGCCCGGGCCTGCAGGGGGGCCCCATCCCCGCCGCGGCCCTAGCGGGTGCCGCCCGACCGCCGCTCAACCTCCCCTGGTCGCTGCTCCCTCCATCCCTCTAGCCGCGTCAGACCCCGATCAGGCGGCGACAATAGTGCGGGCGCTAGGACCCAGCGCCCGCACTGATATGCGGAAGTGACGTCACTTCCGCATATAGAGCGGGTGCGTCCAGCGCCCGCTCTTACTGGTCGGGTCGCCGCTGATCTTGAGGTCTGATGCTGCTGGCAGCCTGGCAAGGTAGGGGAAGCAGCGGTGGCGGCTGGGGGGGGCCTCCCTGTCACTCACTCACTAGCTAAAGAGCCTCCCTGTCACTCACTCACTAGCTAAAGGGCCTCCCTGTCACTCACTCCCTAGCTAAAGGGCCTCCCTGTCACTCACTCACTAGCTAAAGGGCCTCCCTGTCACTCACTCACTAGCTAAAGGGGCTCCCTGTCACTCACTCACTCCCTAAAGGGCCTCCCTGTCACTCACTCACTAGCTAAAGGGGCTCCCTGTCACTCACTCACTAGCTAAAGGGGCTCCCTGTCACTCACTCACTCGCTAAAGGGGCTCCCTGTCACTCACTCACTAGCTAAAGGGGCTCCCTGTCACTCACTCACTCGCTAAAGGGCCTCCCTGTCACTCACTCACTAGCTAAAGGGCCTCCCTGTCACTCACTCACTAGCTAAAGGGGCTCCCTGTCACTCACTCACTAGCTAAAAGGGCTCCCTGTCACTCACTCACTAGCTAAAAGGGCTCCCTGTCACTCACTCACTAGCTAAAGGGGCTCCCTGTCACTCACTCACTAGCTAAAGGGGCTCCCTGTCACTCACTCACTAGCTAAAGGGCCTCCCTGTCACTCACTCACTAGCTAAAGGGGCTCCCTGTCACTCACTCACTAGCTAAAGGGCCTCCCTGTCACTCACTCACTAGCTAAAGGGGCTCCCTGTCACTCACTCACTAGCTAAAGGGCCTCCCTGTCACTCACTCACTAGCTAAAGGGGCTCCCTGTCACTCACTAGCTAAATGGGCCCCCTGTCACACTCACTCACTCCCTAAAGGGGCTCCCTGTCACTCACTCACTAGCTAAAGGGGCTCCCTGTCACTCACTCACTAGCTAAAGGGGCTCCCTGTCACTCACTCACTAGCTGAAGGGGCTCCCTGTCACTCACTCACTCCCTAAAGGGGCTCCCTGTCACTCACTCACTCACTCCCTAAAGGGCCTCCCTGTCACTCACTCACTAGCTAAAGGGGCTCCCTGTCACTCACTCACTAGCTAAAGGGGCTCCCTGTCACTCACTCACTAGCTAAAGGGGCTCCCTGTCACTCACTCACTAGCTAAAGGGCCTCCCTGTCACTCACTCACTAGCTAAAGGGGCTCCCTGTCACTCACTAGCTAAATGGGCCCCCTGTCACACTCACTCACTCCCTAAAGGGGCTCCCTGTCACTCACTCACTAGCTAAAGGGCCTCCCTGTCACTCACTCACTAGCTAAAGGGGCTCCCTGTCACTCACTCACTAGCTGAAGGGGCTCCCTGTCACTCACTCACTCCCTAAAGGGGCTCCCTGTCACTCACTCACTCACTCCCTAAAGGGCCTCCCTGTCACTCACTCACTAGCTAAAGGGGCTCCCTGTCACTCACTCACTAGCTAAAGGGGCTCCCTGTCACTCACTCACTCCCTAAAGGGGCTCCCTGTCACTCACTCACTACCTAAAAGGGCTCCATGTCACTCACTACCTAACCTGGGGGTCCCTGTCAGAATCCAGGTGAGAGGTGTCTACCATAATAAGGGGGCATTATGCCTATTTATGTGAAATGCTGTCTATTTATGTGCCTCATGTCTGCTGAATTTGTCTTGTTGGGGGCCTAATGATTGAATTTTTACTTGTTGGGGGACTCATGATTTGTTGGGAGCCTCATTGCCTCAAGATTGCTGAATTTGTCTTGTTGGGGGCCTCATGATTTGTTGGGGGCCTCATGATTTGTTGGGGACCTCATGATTTGTTGGGGCCTCATGATTGCTGAATTTGTCTTGTTGGGGGTCTCATGATTGCTGAATTTATCTTGTTGGGGGCCTCATGATTGCTGAATTTGTCTTGTTGGGGGCCTCATGATTGCTGAATTTGTCTTGTTGGGGGTCACATGATTGCTAACTGCGAGACTATGGGAAAAGCTGAATCATTACCATATGAGACAATAGCATTAAACCTACTTTTTTAGTTTTTTTAAACAGAAAATAAAACTGGGAGGTTCTAAAAAAATGATGGAGCACTTCCTCCTTCCGGCTTGAAGGAGGAAGTGCTCGATATCGAGGCTTGCAACGCGTCCATTCGGAAACTTGCACCTCGTTGAAACGCTGGGCGGAGAGCGGCTTTCTGGGTAATTAACCCCGCCGCATCTAGCCGCTCAGCTGTGGCAATTAGGCAATTAGAGCTAACTTGAATCACGAGTATCCACCGTGGTTATTCGTGATTAATTTGTGGACAGCAAGCCTCCAACTAGCTCTGCCAACATGTAATGGCTACGCACATTTCTCAGTTTGGGGGGGGGGGGCCCGGACTGATGATTTGTGAGGGGCCCCAAAATTTCTGATGGCGGCCCTGGCTGTGAAACAGCCCTCACCCAGATTTGCAATGATCTGCTCATTGCAAGAGACAAGGGTCAATGTTCCATCCTGATTTTGCTCGACCTCTCAGCGGCTTTTGACACAGTCGATCATGAAATCTTGCTCAACAGGCTACAAGAGTACTGTGGCATAGATGGCATTGTTCTCCGGTGGTTCAACTCCTTCCTGGCTGGCAGAACACAAAGGGTAGCCTTAGGGCCCTTCCTCTCCAACCCTGTACCACTAAAATACGGTGTACCTCAGGGCGCAATATTATCCCCTTTACTTTTCACCATATACATGCTGCCACTTGGAGAAATCATACAAAAACATGGCCTGACATATCATTGCTATGCTGATGACACCCAGCTATATTTGTCATTCAAACCTGACGTCACAGACCCTACTCCACAAATAAACGCATGCTTAGCTGAACTTCAGGAGTGGATGAATAATAATTGGCTACAACTTAATTCTGACAAAACTGAGGTTCTTGTTATCGAGGGCCAGGGCTCAACAGCAAAGCAGCCCCAGTCTCAACCAACACCGCTAAGGATAGGGAGCTCAGACCTGAACAACTCAGACTGTGTGCGCAGCCTGGGAGTATTGATCGATGGGAAATTAAGCTTCAGGAATCAAATCTCAGCTGTTGTGAAAAATTCCTTCTTTCACCTAAGGAATATTGCAAGGATTAAACACCTAATTCCTTCAGAGGATCTTCCAACCCTAGTTCATGCCTTCGTCACATCAAGGTTAGACTACTGCAACGTCCTCTACACAGGCCTGCATAAGAAAGACTTACGCCGCCTGCAATTAGTACAGAATGCCACCGCAAGGCTGTTAACGAGCCAACCCCGCCATTGCCACATAACACCAACCCTGTGCTCACTCTACTGGCTACCGATAAAATGGAGAATTCTGTTTAAGATTGGCTTACTGACATTCAAATCCTTGCACAATCTGGGCCCTGGATACCTGAAGGACTTGTTGAAACTGCATCACACCCCCCACAATCTTAGATCAAAAGGACGTAACACCATGGTCACCCCCAGAGTCCACCTCAAAACCTTTGGAGACAGAGCCTTTTCTCATGCTGCCCCCACACTTTGGAACTCCCTGCCACACCCAATCAGGACAGCTCCATCCCTGGAAGCATTTAAGTCTAAACTGAAAACCTACCTCTTCAGTTTGGCATTCATGAACATCTGACTGTCTCCTCTGTAACACAACCCAGCCTGCAACCCTGTATTAATGTGAGACACAGCTATGCGCTTTGAGTCCTATGGGAGAAAAGCGCTTTACAAATGTTATTGTACTGTACTGTACTGTAGGCTGCTATGCCGGCAGCCCCAGGCCGCCCATGAGGCGAGGTGGGGTAGGTTCCTCAGGCGTCGGAAGTGGTGGCCAGTGCCCGTCTGGCTGTGGGTGGGGGGGGGGGGGGGGCGCCGAACTGGAGAGGGTAGGCAGCCAGGAAGGGGGAGCAGTGGGCACAGCAGTGGAGAGGGGGTAAGACCGCACTCCCCCTCCAGCTATTTTTTGCTAAATTTAGAGCCAGCATCGAGCGGGGAATTACTCACTTCCTTCTTACTTGCATTCCAACACTTGCCACGTCATTTCTTGCAATGTCGCCCACTGAAGTACAGTACAGAATCCAGAGGCTTCCCCAGCCAGAGGTGAGTACCCCATATGGGCACTATTCTTTGCTACATGTTCACCTTAAAAGGCATTTTATTGACTAGGTGTGAAAATATTGCCCAGGAGAAAACAAAAATAAAATGAATAGGGGCCATAGTGTGAAAGGGGCACAGGGGAGTGTTGTACATTTTGCCACTTCATAGCATTCAATTTTTAAAACACCCTGTCTAGGTTTTTTGGATGATGTATGTTCTCCATTGGAACATTGTATTACCCCAAATTGTCTATTTATACCAACAAACAAATTATGTAAAAATCAGGGATGGTCGTAGTCAGCCAACTTCGCTACGCTGGAAATACGCGTAGTTTTACGCAATTACGCTTCGCCAAACTACGGCTTCGAAAACAAATATTCAATTCGTATGCATTTCGTAGAATACGCGTTAAAATACGCAATTACGCGTAGTGCGAAGCGTAGTGTATGCGGATACTTATGCCCGTATGCAGAACATTGTACGCATTAATTTCTTTAGAAATGCATATACTGGGAACCCTTCTATGCGTACATTCCCCTTTCCATGCGTAAATTTGTATGCATACAATCGCATGCGGGAAAATTAGACGCGAGTAACGCATTCGTAGTTCACTACACAATACCCATGTTAACTATGCATAGTGGACGTAAGCTACGCGTAACGGTACTTCGCTACGCGTAAATTCGTAAGCGTAGGTTTGAAACTTCGCCTATGAAATACGATGCGTAGATGCGAACTACGATGCGTAAATTTGCACTGGCGTAGTTTCTGCTCATCCCTGGTAAAAATAATAATCGGAAAATTGGTTGTAAAAAAAATCATATAGCCCTTACCTTGCACGGTAACAAGTGTTTCAATTGGTGTATTGGGGACAACATTTTTGGCATCCACTGCTTTGACTTCCTGTTCCTGAGATCCTCCTGCAGAACACAATATTAATATAAATTACATATTTTATGGTATTTTGAGACCTAGACACAACCTCTTGTCACAGGAGGGGAACACTTTATGTAAAGACTAGCTGATGTCCCGGCGTTGCCCGGGTATGTATTTGGCTGGTGTTGGCCCCGCTCACTTTTTCTAGTCCTAACACACAATTACTCAATTACTCAATAACCTCAGTTTTGGAGCTTTTTGGTTTTTGGCATCAATAATTTGCATTGAAATGAAAAAAAAAGCTGATTGGCTGTGGCTCCACCCCTTTTTCTGAATTTGAACCCCAGTTACCCAATGACCTACTGTACCAGGGCTGAGGCTTGGCACAAGGCATGGCACATTAACAGTGCAAGAATGGCAGCAATTAAATATTCCCCTTGAAAATCAATAGGTGAATTGTGATTGGCTTTTGTACGCTCCACCCACCTTCCTGAATATTAATCCCAGTCACCCAGTGACCAACTGTGCAAAGTTTGAGAACCCTACCATTAATAGTGTAAGAATGGCTGCAGTTTACATTTTCCCAGTGAAAATTGTCTCCTTCAACTTTCTGGGTGTGCCAAATTTCATTCAAATTCATTCAGCCACTGTTGCGTGATTCAGTAACAAATATTCAAACATCTAAACTTTCGCATTTATAATATTAGTAATATTAGTGAGATTAGTGAGATTTGGAACTGGTGAATCAGCTGGACAGTGTACTGGTTAATTTACTTTCTTTTGTTGCCTTTGATGTAGAATTTGAGCCTTCGACCAAGATTTGAATCCCGACTCAAGCTAGCACGTAAGGGGTCTTTGGGCAAGGCTCCCTAATGACCCTGGTCACCCGTGGAGCGCACGCTAAGTGGCTGCAGCCTTGACTTTTTCTTGTTCCCAGATATAAAAAAAAAGTTGTTCTTGAAGTGGAACAATGGTTTAAGGCGCAATCTGCAGACTTCTACAATAACGGTATTCAGAGTGTCAAGAAATGCAGGGAAAAATATATAAATCTGGAAGGTGACTACATAGAGAAGAGTCAACCACTACATAGAAAAACAAACTTTATGTCAATTTTTTTGATAATAATAAATCTGGATGATATCCCTTCATATATTATTATTATTATTATTGATCTATACTGCGCCAACATCTTTCGTGGCACTGTACAACAGAATGCAAGATATAACAATACAATATAAACAATACAGCTACAAGTAACCATACAAGACAATGGTGGATTACAGCTTATGCAGCAGTGAACAATCAGTTATAGTGATGAGCAGGAATTACGCCTATGCGTAATTCCACATTGTAATTCATAATTACGCATCGTAATTGTAACGCAAATTGTCAGAGAAAACATTATTTTGTAGGTGATTGTTGTAATTTCGCTTAATTTTCATTCCCTTTTTCATCATAAGAACTTGTAGTTTTTTGAGAAAATCGATGTTAAAAAATTCAAAGAAAAATAGTTTTTAAACTGTCATTTTTTTTTTCGGGAGTTTAAAGGGGAACTGAAGTAAGACATATACAGAGGCTGCCATATTTATTTCCTTTTAATCAATACCAGCTGCCTGGCAGCCCTGCTGGTCTATTTATCTGCAGCAGTATCTGAATAACACCAGAAACAAGCATGCAGCTGGTCTTGTCAGATCTGACTTTAAAGTCTGAAACACCTGATCTGCTGCATGCTTGTTCAGGGGCTATAGCTAATAGTATTAGAGGCAGAGGATCAGCAGGGCTGCCAGGCAACTAGTATTGCTTAAAATGAAATAAACATAGCAGCCTCCATATCCCTCTCAATGCAGTTCCCCTTTAAAAAAAACATTTTTTCTTGGTGTCAATAGCACGTATGGGGGCTTTGCTATTCACTGCTAAAGTCGGCACAGAATGACGTGAAAATTACACTAAATTTTATGTAAAATTACTAATGACCATACGAAATCAATTGAATTTACAAATCATAATTACGTAGAGGTGTAAGTGTTACAATTTATGCAAAATTTTACGTTTAAAGGACAAACTCAAAAAAGCTTAAAGGAAACATCCGAGGAAATAAAAAAAAAAAGCCGAAATGTCCCTGGCCACAGCTCCGGTGTCCTGGGATCCCCTCGGATGCAGATGCCAACCTCGCCAGGTTGGCATCTTCTGCGCCAGGCCGGGAGTGTTCTGCGAAGGTGCAGTAGTTCTGCGCCTGCACAGAACGCTCCAGGCCATGTGAGCACGCTTGCAAGCGGCAATGCCATGCGCGTACACAGGCGCAGAAGATGCCGACGTGGCGAGGTTGCTGAAGCTGGGCGAGGGACATATGGGCTGCCAAGCTGGATGTAGCCCAGGTAAGTAAATTTTTTTTTATTTCCTTGGATCTGTCCTTTAAAGAGACTCTGTAACAATTTTTTCAGCCTTAGTTCTTCTATCCTATAAGTTCCTATGCCTGTTCTAATGTGCTGGGGCTTAGGCCCGGTTCACACTTGCGGTGGCCCTCCGGAATCGCCGTGCCGGAGCCGCACCGCTTGCAGAATGGACAGAACGGACGCACGGCATAGCAATGAAAGCCTATGCGTCCGTTCACATGCGTCCGTTCTGCCGAACCGGAGCCGGACCAACATGCGCTATTTTTTCATCCGGCTCCTCCGGCAGCCGTATCCGGGGCGGAGCCGGACTGCACCATCCGGCCAATACAAACCAATGGGAACCGGAGAGCGCACAACACACTGGCTGAGAAATCCGGATGTTCTACCCCACTTCCTATGGGGCTTGTTGCGGCGATATTGGATGGGGACACATGGGCAAGCATTTTGGAGTGGAGCAGCACAGCTGGATCCGGATCCGGAGATGTTGGCAGCATGTCGGAGGTGGAGGTGAGTGCTAAACAGCAGAGGGCCTGATTCCACAGGTCCCCCTTCTGCTGACCTCCCAGACCCCAACATTTTTTTTGTTTTTAACGTTACTTTTGCCAAACGGATCCGGATCGCATCCTGATGGACACCTGATGCAACCTGACCGGATCCGGATCGGATCCGGATCAGAACCGTACGGTTCCGATCCGGATCCGGTCCGGATCCGGTCAGGTCATCCGGTCCGTTTAGCAAACAACCGCAAGTGTGAACGGGGCCTTACTGCAGTCTTTCCTAACTGCACTGTCTCTGTAATAAATCAATGTATCTTTCCTCTGTCCTGTTTGTCGGGCTAAGGCTTTGAATGTGTGGAATGTGCAGGGCTGCTTGTCATTGGATAGAAGCGATACACACCCTCTGCAGGCCCCCTGCACACTGAATGACTCACACACTCTGTATATGTGAACCTATTAGGAGCTGGTTAGTTTGTTTGTAAACACTGCCTAAAACTGTTAATTACAAGCCAGGATTGCAGCAGAGAGTGGCAGAAACAGCACAGAGGGGCACAGGAGAAAATAAGGAATAGAATGGTATGCTTTTTAGTGTAAGAATATTAGAGTACAGATTCTCTTTAAGTGTCAGCAAGTGGTGAAAGTGTTGAGGGAGGGTTTTCCAGAGGAGAGGGAGAGTATTGTAAAAACAGGTGACCACAGAGGAAGACAGGAGACTGTTGTTCGTAGAGTGGAGATTGCGTTTAGGATGGTATCAATATATGGAAATAACTTTATTTAGATAAGAAGCAGGTGGTAAAGTGCTTTGTAGGCTAGAGTCAGTATTTTAAATTGTATCTTTTGTATAACTGGCAGCTAGAGATGTCGCGAACGGTTCGCCTGCGAACGGTTCCAGGCGAACTTTGGGGGTTCACATTCGTCTGCATCAGGCGAACTTTTGCGGAAGTTCGATTCGCCCCATAATGCTCTATTGAGCAAAGCTTTGACCCTCCATATCACTGTCAGCAGAAACATTATTGCCAAACACACTGGTCTCACTGCTGTAAGCCCTCCCTCCTCCAACCAAGGTCCTTATACCATTTGACTCAGTTGTCTGCCTACACTAATTAGTTATGGGACAGCTGGTACACACTCTGCTAGGGAGATTTTAATTAGCCTCTTGTGGGCTCCCTCCTCCCGGAGGGAGGAGGGTCTCTTCTGCCAGGGAATTATACTATATTAAAAACCAGTATACATCATACCATAGCTGGGAATCAAACCCAGATCTCACTGTGTGGTGGGCAAGTCACCCTAACCACTGTACCACTACAGTAGTAAGTGAAGCTGGCCTAAAATTTACCATTTATGCTCAATGCAATAGAAACATTAGGTTGCTTAAAGGAGAACTGTAGTGAGAGGTATATGGAGGCTGCCATATTGATTTCCTTTTAAGCTATACCAGTTGCCTGGCAGCCCTGCTGATCTATTTGGCTGCAGTAGTGTGAATCACACCAGAAACAAGCATGCAGCTAATCTTGTCAGATCTTACAAAAATGTCAAACACCAGATCTGCTGCATGCTTGTTCAGGGTCTAGGGCTAAAAGTATTGGAGGCAGAGGATCTGCAGGATAGCCAGGTAACTGGTATTGCTTAAAAGGAAATCAATATGGTAGCCTCCATATACCTTTCACTACAGTTCTCCTTTAAAGGGAACCTTAACTGAGAGTGATATGGATGTTTCCTGTAAACAATACCAGTTGCCTGGCAGTCCAGCTGATCTTTGTGACTGCAATAGTGGCTGAATCACACCCTGAAACAAGCATGCAGCTAATCCAGTCTGACTTCAGTCAGAGCACCTGATCTGCATGCTTGTTCAGGGGCTGTGGCTAAAAGTATTAGAGACACAGGATCAGCAGGCTATTCAGGCAACTGGTATTATTTTAAAAGGAAAAATCCATATCCTTCTCCATTTAGGTTCCCTTTAAGGATTTATGCTCAATACAAGAGAAAAAGTAGACAAGACAAATAACATTTATATCACACTTTTCTCCTGGCGGACTCAAAGCACCAGAGTTGCAGCCACTAGGGCATGCTCTATAGGCAGTAGCAGTGTTAGGAAGAGAGAGAGATATGAATCTACCTGGCTATCTGGGGTTCTCTTTGGACAACTGTTGAACACAAAAGAGAAGGCCATGTCTGGCTACATATCTGTAAGCAGTAGCTGCATGGTGTAATGGACAAGGGCGCTGCTTCTGACAAAGGAGACCAGAGTTCAAATCTCAGCTCTGTCTGTTCAGTAAGCCAGCACCTATTCAGTAGGAGACCTTAGGCAAGTCTTCCTAACACTGCTATCTTGTCTAATTTTTCTCTTGACAACTGTTGAACACAAAAGACAAGGCCATGTCTGGCTACATATCTGTAAGCAGTGGCTGCATGGTGTAATGGATAAGGGCACGGCTTCTGACAAAGGAGACCAGAGTTCAAATCTCAGCTCTGTCTGTTCAGTAAGCCAGCACCTATTCAATAGGAGACCTTAGGCAAGTCTTCCTAACACTGCTACTGCCTATAGAGCATGCCCTAGTGGCTGCAACTATGGTGCTTTGAGTCCGCCAGGAGAAAAGTGTGATATAAATGTTATTTGTCTTGTCTACTTTTTCTCTTGTATTGAGCATAAATGGTTGGTACAGTGGTTAGTGTGCTTGCCCACCACACAGTGAGACCCAGGTTCAAATCCCAGCCAATGTGAGTTGGCTTTTATGCTACAAATCCTTAAAGGGAACCTAAACGGAGAAGGATATGGATTTTTCCTTTTAAAATAATACCAGTTGCCTGAATCGCCTGCTGATCCTGTGTCTCTAATACTTTTAGCCACAGCCCCTGAACAAGCATGCAGATCAGGTGCTCTGACTGAAGTCAGACTGGATTAGCTGCATGCTTGTTTCAGGGTGTGATTCAGCCACTATTGCAGTCACAAAGATCAGCTGGACTGCCAGGCAACTGGTATTGTTTACAGGAAACATCCATATCACTCTCAGTTAAGGTTCCCTTTAAAGGAGAACTGTAGTGAAAGGTATATGGAGGCTACCATATTGATTTCCTTTTAAGCAATACCAGTTACCTGGCTATCCTGCAGATCCTCTGCCTCCAATACGTTTAGCCCTAGACCCTGAACAAGCATGCAGCAGATCTGGTGTTTGACATTTTTGTAAGATCTGACAAGATTAGCTGCATGCTTGTTTCTGGTGTGATTCACACTACTGCAGCCAAATAGATCAGCAGGGCTGCCAGGCAACTGGTATAGCTTAAAAGGAAATCAATATGGCAGCCTCCATATACCTCTCACTACAGTTCTCCTTTAAGCAACCTAATGTTTCTATTGCATTGAGCATAAATGGTAAATTTTAGGCCAGCTTCACTTACTACTGTAGTGGTACAGTGGTTAGGGTGGCTTGCCCACCACACAGTGAGATCTGGGTTCGATTCCCAGCTATGGTATGATGTATACTGGTTTTTAAAATAGTATAATTCCCTGGCAGAAGAGACCCTCCTCCCTCCCAGTAGGAGGGAGGAGGGAATAGGTAGAAGGGAGGTGGGAGGAGGCCAATTAAAATCTCCCTAGCAGAGTTTGTAGCAGCTGTCCCATAACTAATTAGTGTCAAATGGTATAAGGACCTAGCTTGGAGGAGGGAGGGTGGGCGGGTCCTCCAGCAGTGATGTGTATTTTACTCAATCAGGTGTGCCTCCAGGTATTAGAGCTCTTGAAACATGTTTTCTAGCTGGTAGATTTTTTTCAAATTTTCAAAGTTCGCCTCCCCATTGAAGTCTATTGCGGTTCGCGAACTTTTTCGCGAACCGAACCTTTCGCGGAGGTTCGCGAACCGAAAATCGGAGGTTCGCGACATCTCTACTGGCAGCCAGTGAAGAGACTGACAGAGAGAGATAGGGCTGAAGAAGCGGGAGGAGAGGTGGATGAGGTGTGATTGGCAGCCAGTGAAGAGACAGAGAGGGGGATAGGGCTGGAGAAGTGGGAGGGAGGAGAGGTGGATGAGGTGTGATTGGCAACCAGTGAAGGGACTGACAGAGTGGGATAGGTCCCCTCATGATTCTGCAGTGCAGGGTGCCATTTTCAAGTTGAGGGTGGTGTAAAAATTATTTAAAAGATACTTATTAACAATGCAACATAATTACAAGTCTTTTGTGGTGTAGTCTGCTTACCTCTCGCTTCGGGCTCCAGAATAATGTTAGCTATATTTTGCACAACACGTTTTCCCTCTGGCTGGAATATAAAAAAGGTTTATAGAGCTTTATTGGCAGACTATAATAACGTGGATTTAAGAAGACAATAGTATAGGTCCACTTTAAGCTATTCTTTCCAGGAGATGCAATTTCTCACCTGCTTCTGAAAATACTAGTGGTATGACTCTCATGTTTATGTATGCTGGCACTAACTGTTTCCTTGTTTCTCTTGTGACAAGTGTACTTTCAAGCATCACATTAAATATTGCCTTCAGAGTTGTTTTTACTAGTAATTTAACCTCTTAAAGCTATCTGGATGACTAAAGGATCCGCAGTGGGCTATATGGATGTGTTTGCATGTCCAGTGTTGTTGTGATGGGTGTGCGTGCCTGTGCCACTCATTCTTAGCAGCACTTACAAGGGATAAATTGGTGAAGAGGAACATGTGTTCCCCGAGCCAACCGAATCACAGTGAATGAATCAACATACTTTGAATTACGTGAAAGTAAAAATTTAGTTAAAGAAAGATTGTACACTTCCTGATAACTTCCAGGAGAGTGTATACAGCCGCCTAGTGGCCAAAAAGAAAACATTACACAGAAAAAAAAAATATTAAAACAGTATTACCCCCTCCTCCACCCTTTTCTTGGTAGCTACCAATCATAAACACATGTTTAAAAAGTGACAGTTTAAAAAAATACATAAATAGCTACCTTAGGGTCTGAGTTTTTTAATATGTATGTAATGTGGGTATATAACTGTTCTAGCAATTCTAACAAATGAGGGCTTGTCATTATTGATCGTGTACAAAGACGCAAAACAGAAAAAATACACCTTTATTTCCCAAAAATATGTTGTCACCATAAATTGTACTAGGAACATAATTTATACTAGCCAACCCGCGTCGTAGCATACGCCGCATCTATCTATCTAATAAAGTACGTGCCTCAACCTTGAAGCAAGAAGAAGTAGGATTTTCAATGAGAAAATGTATGCGTGCTCAAACACCAAGTTTAACCCTAGCAAGTCTGGCTTTGCAAATCCGGCCTAATTGGCTATTCATGAGGCAATGCTCATGCAAATATGCATTTGCTTTCGCATGCCAAACTATGCAGGGTCCAAAAACCAATACCGCAAAGCGATCGCCCTGCGGGTATTAGTTCATGCTACATTAGCACTATCCAGGAGCGCCACGGGGAGGATTCCGAATGCCCCCATACAACCGGGGGACTGCGGGGTCCCAGGCTCTCTTACTGCCTGGGAACCACAGCGGCACCCCGGGGGGGGGGGGGGGAGGCTGGGTGGCGCAGCTGCACCCCCCCCCCTCAAGTGTGGTCAGCGCCGGGGAGAGCCATCCGCACCCACCTCCCAATATTAAAAACAGGCACTTACCTTAACGTCCATTGCATTCTGCAACATGCACATTAACTTGGTGGCACCACATGCGAAAGGAGTGAAGCATGGGTCACCCTGAGCTTTAGAGCTCAGGGCTGGCTCACATACAACACTCCGGGGTGGGGGGAGGACAGGCGCAGACAACTCACTCCAGGGCTCACACCACCAGAGCAAGTCATCCACCACCTGCCTCCAAAGGATACAACTGCAAAAAATGCTTTCCATGAGAAAAATTTTGCGTGCTCAAACACCAAGTTTAACCCTAGCAAGTCTGGCTTTCCAAATCTGGCCTAATTGGCTATTCATGAGGCAATGCTCATGCAAATATGCATTTGCTTTCGCATGCCAAACTATGCAGGGTCAAAAAACCAATACCGCAAAGTGCTCTCTCGCTGCCTGGGAACCACAGCGGCACCCCGGAGTGGGAGGCTGGGTGGCGCAGCCGCCCCCCCCCCAAGCGTGGCCAGTGCTGGGGAGAGCCGTCCGCACCCACCTCCTAATATTAAAAACAGCCACTTACCTTAACGTCCATTGGGTTCTGCTACATGCGCATTAATTTTCTCATGGAAAGCATTTTGTGCAGTTTGTATCCTTTGGAGGCAGGTGGTGGATGGCTTGCTCCGGTGGTGTGAACCCTGAAGTGAGTGTGCCTGTCCTCCCCCCACCCCGGAGTGTTGTATGTGAGCCAGCCCTGAGCTCTAAAGCTCGGGGTGACCCATGCTTCTCTCCTTTATCATGTGGTGCCCCCAAATTAATGCGCATGTAGCAGAACGCAATGGACGTTAAGGTAAGTGCCTGTTTTTAATATTGGGAGGTGGGTGCAGACGGCTCTCCCCGGCGCTGGCCACACTTGGGGGGGTCGTCCACGCCACCCAGCCTCCCCCTCCGGGGTGCCGCTGTGGTTTCCAGGCAGTGAGAGAGCCTGGGACCCTGCGGTCCCCCCAGTTGTATAAAAAGGGGGCATTGGGAATCCTCCCCGTGGCGCTCCTGGAGGCCTGGAGCACACCAAAAACCGCTAGCAGATCCGCAAAATGCTAGCAGATTTTGAAACGCTTTTTCTTATTTTTCTGTAGCATTTCACCTAGCATTTTGCGGTTTTGTAAAGCGTTTTTGGTGTAGTAGATTTCATATATTGTTACAGTAAAGCTGTTACTGAACAGCTTCTGTAACAAAAACGCCTGCAAAACCGCTCTGAACTGCCGTTTTTCAGATTGGTTTGCGTTTTTCCTATACTTTACATTGGAGGCAGAAACGCCTCCGCAATCCAAAAAATGCCTCACCTCGGGAGTATGCGTTTCAGCAAAACGCTTCCCGCTCTGGTGTGCACCAGCCCATTGAAATACATTACCCAAGCATATCCGCAGCCGCAAGTGGATCGCAAAACGCTGCCGAACCGCTCTGGTGTGCACTAAGCCGGATAGTGCTAATGTAGCATGTAGCAGGGTGACTGCTTTGTGGTATTGGTTTGTGCATGCATTTGCATGAGCATTGCCTCATGAATAGCCAATTAGGCCAGATTTGCAATGTCAGACTTGCTAGGGTAAGGCCTCTTTTCCATGGACTGTTGATAGGCAGTGAAATGGCTCTCAAACTCTCACAACTGCTCACTGCTGCCTGGTAACTGCTTGCTGCTGCCTGGTAACTGCTTGCTGCTGCCTGGTAACTGCTTGCTGCTGCCTGGTAACTGTTTGCTGCTGCCTGGTAACTGCTTGCTGCTGCCTGGTAACTGCTTGCTGCTGCCTGGTAACTGCTTGCTGCTGCCTGGTATCTGCTCACTGCTGCCTGGTAACTGCTCACTGCTGCCTGGTATCTGCTCACTGCTGCCTGGTATCTGCTCACTGCTGCCTGGTATCTGCTCACTGCTGCCTGGTATCTGCTCACTGCTGCCTGGTAACTGCTTGCTGCTGCCTGGTATCTTCTCACTGCTGCCTGGTAACTGCTTGTTGCTGCCTGGTAACTGCTTGTTGCTGCCTGGTATCTGCTCACTGCTGCCTGGTATCTGCTCACTGCTGCCTGGTATCTGCTCACTGCTGCCTGGTAACTGCTTGCCGCTGCCTGGTAACTGCTTGTTGCTGCCTGGTATCTGCTCACTGTTGCCTGATAACTGCTTGCTGCTGCCTGGTAACTGCTTGTTGCTGCCTGGTATCTGCTCACTGCTGCCTGGTAACTGCTTGCTGAGCACACAGCTCAACAGTCCGTGGAAAAGAGGCCTTAAACTTGGTGTTTGAGCATGCATAAATTTTCTTATGCAAAGTACTTCTTCTTCTTGTTTGAAGGTTGAGGCACTTAGTCTATTATATATATAGATGTTGTCATAGCTGAGATAAATTGGCAAATAAAATGTGTGTTTTTTATCTATAGAAGCATTGTTTATTTAAAACTATAGGGCATGGAATTTGAGAAATTGTGTATTTTTTCTTGTAGTTACTTACAGAATTCATAGAAAATAAAGTAATTATTGGAGACAAGTATCACCCCCAAAAAATCCAAATTTTTGACAAAAAAAAAAAACAAGACATAGTTCATTTAAGTTTGATAAGTATTGAAAAAGTTATTGGTGAATGAATGAGAGGAGCACTGATAGGGGAAACTTGCTTCCATCCTTAACCACTTATGCCGTTTGCTGCAGTATATCTACGCCAAGCAGGACTTCAGTTCCCACACAGGGACGTAGATATACGTCTATTGCCACGGATGACCACCACTCGCTTCTGCACGCATTCTCGCCAGAAGATCAGTGAATGGGATCACAGATCACATTCACTGATCTATGTGCCAGTGTCAATAATTGCCGGCATCAATGAGATCCCTGCGGTCGGTGTAACTAACTAAGTTACACTTGCATGCATTACTTCCTATTTGCGTGCAATTAGTACGTGGCAGGAAGAAAATGTGTGAGAACATTTTGTGGCCAAATAATAAAATTACACCTACATATTTTTTTTTAACCATTTTAGCCGCCTGGACGTGATTGCTGTTGCGCTGCTGCACACTCCTGTGTTGCTCCCCATTAGCCGGAGATCAATGAATGGGAACATAGTTCCCATTCATTGATCTAAGTCCCCAGTAGAAAGACTGACAGCTTCTTATAAGAAGCCGCCGTCTTTCTGACCCCCCTCCCTCCCCCCCCAAAAAAATTAACTTGTCCTCCTTATACTTCCTGTAAGCGAGAGTGCTCGCTTACAGGATGGTAATTAAAAAAAAAAATCCCTGTGACCATCTTGTGGTCAAATAGTAAAACTACATGTACATACATTTTTTTTCACATAAAACACAATAAATTACAATTAAAATTAACTGTTTGCCCCCCACATCCAAAAAAATACCCCAAATGAAATTCTTAACTGAGAAAAAAACATAAATAGTTACCTAAGGGTATAAACTTTTTTAATATGCATGTCAAGAGATTATACTACTAATATTTTTTAAATTATAAGCTTGTAAATAGTGATGGATGCAAAACTGAAAAAAATGCATCTTTATTTCCAAATAAAATATTGGTGCTATACATTGTGATAGGGACATCATTTAAATGGTGTAATAACCGGGACTAAAGGGGCAAATAAAATGTGTGGGTTTTAATTATAGTAGCATGTATTATTTTAAAGCTATAATGGGCAAAGATTTTTTTTCTTAATTTTCCTGTTAAAGGGACTCCGAGCACCTCTCATGGGTATGCCTAGAGACTCCGACCAGTACTGCTAAGTACTTAAAGATGCATACCTTTCTGTAGCTTGTGCTCTCCTCTTTCATTTGATGCCTGAATCGCCGTTCTACACCAAATAGTTTTTGTTCGATTTCAATTTAAAAATCGTGGCTGCCATCTTGGTTATGTTATAACTTCCGGGTCACCCCTGTCTTCTCTGTTAGAGAAGTGCATCACTGAATGTAGCAGGAAGAGGAAGTGACATGCATGGCCATTGCAAGAGGCTCCTCCAGAGGGGTCATAGCACGACTTTGTTAGAAGTCGTCTGGCTTAAAGGCATACCCATGAGAGGTACTCTGAGTCCCTTTAAAATGCATTTAAAAAAAAAAAATTCTTAGCAAAATGTACCATCCAAAGAAAGCCTAATTGGTGGCGAAAAAAATAAGATATAGGTCAATTCATTGTGAAAAATAGTGATAAATTTATTGGCGAATGAATGGTTGTTGAAAATTGCTTGGATGCATAAGGTGAAAAACGACTGAGGGCTGAAATGGTTAATAAAATGATACATACTTTCTATTAAAATCAATCCCTTACACCCCTCACTCTCCCATACTTGCTCAAGTAAAATATGTGCATATGTATATACAATATATATATATATATATATATATATATATATATATATATATATATATATATATATATATATAAAGCAATTGAAAAAAGTTACCTGAAGGACTGAACTTTTTTAATTTGTATGTCATGGGGGTATATTACTGTTCCAATTATGGGCTTTTAATTAGTGATGGACTCAAAACAGAAAAAAAGACACCTTTATTTCTAAATAAAATATTGTTGCTATATATTGTACTAGTGAAATATTTTAAATGTTGAAATAACTGGTACAAATGAACAAATAAAATGTGTGGGTTTTATCCACAGTAGAACATTTTATTGTAAAACTTTAATGGCCGAACATTGAGAAATAATTATTTTTATAACAATTTTTTTCTTATTATTCCTGTTAAATGCATTTAGAATAAAATAATTCTTAGCAAAATGTTCCCCCCAGAGAATGCCTAATTGGGGGTAAAACAAGCAAGCTATAGATTATTTTGTTGTGATAAGTAGTTATAAAGTTATTGGCAAATGAATGGGAGGGGTGCTGAAAGGTGAAAATTGCTCTAGTCCAGAAGGGGAAAAACCCCTTAGCCGGGAAGTGGTTAAGGTGAAAACACCCACGAGCTGAAGTGGTTAAAGGAATGCTTTCACAGTTTAACAAAGAAAATATATCAATAAAATAAGTTCAGAAGTGATTTTTCTTTAACATATAATTAAGCATTCCCTGCCCTATTTGTTAGCAGAGGCAGCGTTATGAGGACTGTTCCTTGTGTACTGCTCTACAGAGAAACACGTGGCAAAACCTCACCCATAGACGCTAGATTAAACTCAACAGAGACTGACATTGAATTCAACCAACCTTCTACCCTTGCTCTCTCAACATGAGTTAAGCCTTCAGATGAGGTGTTGTTGTGTCCACAGTTGGTATGAGAGGAATGGTCATGATGGCCACATTTGTTTTATGAACCTTGGCACCAAAAGTGGGGAAAGGGTGTAGAGGGCCCAATGCAAGTCTTACAGAGGGGGGGGGTTGGGGGTGGCATGATTACTAGTTACACTACTGACTCTGAGGTCCATTTCTGCATTAATTCTCAGTGAGAGGATCTTAATTGGTTTCTTACCACAACTTTCAGCTTCTTCCTCACACCATCCGAGACAGCGTTTCCACCGATTCCACCCGCCTTCACCTCCACATCATGATATCCCAGGGTCAGTGGAACGATGATGAACGGTATTGCCATAGATGAAGACTTTCTCAAAGTTATTTGTTGACGATATTTGCTTTTAGCAGTGGCGAGACTGCAAAATTCTTCATTGTAAGACCAGAATATGTTAAACTAAAGAAAAGAAAACAAGGAGGAAGAAAACATGGAGATGGTTAGTTTGGCTTGACTTTCACAAGTAGAGGTGAGCATGAATTCTGACTTCAGGACTTTTTTTTTTGCCCTAGAAGAAGTAGAATTCACCTGGACTGAATCAGAAGTGTGCATCAGAAGGCTGATAATAATTAATATTTAGTTCTGATTAATTCTATGGAAAAGGTTGGGGTTCAACATAGGTGGATTGATTTCTACTCATTGTAGAGCACAACATAAAATCTGCCTTATAGAATTTAATTTGGCATCCCTAATCCCAAACACAAGTTAAAGGACTTCTATACAATAACGTTTGTAAAGGGATTTTCTCCCATAGTATGTAAAGCACATAGCTATGTCTCAGATCAACAGAGGACATTATTAAGTACTCACAAATGCCAAACTAAACAGGTAGCTGTAACGATTGGTGTCAACACGCAGAGAAACTCTGATTATTGGTGATCTGCAGAATCACCAGCAATGCAGATATACACCAGATTATGGATGATCTGCAGAATCACCAATAAACCAGGTATGTCTAACCTCTGGACACCTGAGATATGAGTGTTTGGTGTAACAGTAGCACTTTGAGTGAGAACCACCAGAGGAGCTGGAGGTTAGAAGAAGAAAGGAATTCACCCTAGACTGTGGGTGAATCCCTATAGGCTAAAGGCTCCCTAGGAGAGGGGCCTAGGCTAGGTTGCAGGATGCCCTGCTGCTAAGATGAACAGACTTGCCCTAACTGGATGTGAGATCCTAACTCTCTACACCCTGGTGACAGGCTAAGGTAATACAAGTACTCAGTGCTAGTCTTGGGTGTGAGGTCCGTAGTCACAACACCCCGGAACTAGTCTATAGCATAACATAGCATTGACACAGTATCCTAGGCTTGGGTGTGAGGTCCGTAGTCACAACACCCTGGAACTAGTCTATAGCATAACATAGCATTGACACAGTATCCTTGGCTTGGGTGTGAGGTTCGTAGTCACAACACCCTGGAACTAGTCTATAGCATAACATACGAGAGTAATCTAGCTCAGTGTGAATTCCCAGGTCCTCCCGGTTCTAACACACTGTAGGATCTGACTGAGGTCTGTGTGCCAACACATAGCATTCGCAACGGCAGACAACGTGAGACTGAGGGACGAGTGGTTATATAGTGCAGCGCTGATCAGCGCCGCCCAGTCCCTTCTAGCCAATCCGCATACATCCTTGGATTAGTTGACCAAAGGAGTCAGCTGATCCCTCTCTGCTTCCCATAAAGCTTCTGTCTTTCCGCGCGCGCGCGTGTATTCCTCAGCCTATGTGCACAGGAAGGCTGTATCATATCAGGCACATGTCGCCGCGCGTAAACCGCCGGACTGGACGCGGAAGCAGCCGCCACGCCGTTAGAGCACGCGGCGGCTATTCCGCAACCCTTCACAGTAGCTTTTCTGTTGGGACTTAAATACCTCCAGGGTTGGAGCTGTCTTATTGGATGTGGCAAGGAGTTCCCAAAGGTAGGGGCAGTATGACAGAAGGCTCCGATTCCAAAGTTTTTGGAGCAAAGGTTTAAGAGCATTAAATGTTTGCTTATTTGCTGTCTGTCTAGCATAGGTAGAGTAGGGACTCTTTCTGCAGATGAAACCTAACCGCTGTTGAAAGGGTTTAGTGCAGAATCCTGTAGTATGCAGGCCCAAATCTACAACACAGGAGTCTGTAGGCAGAGATGTCTTGGGTCCTTAGACTTCACCCTCCTTGAACCTGCAATCCCCCTGCAATCCTACAATACTTCCCTTGCCTGTCATAGATAGTTACAGGTACCCCTTAGTATTAGGTAGCCAGTGGTAACCTCAGTATTAAGTAGCTAGAGGTGCCCCCAAGTATTAGATAGCCAGAGGAACCTCAGTATTAAGTAGCTAGAGGTGCCTCCAGCTGAAGGGAGATCTCGTCAGTGGAATGCCGAGATCCAGGTGAGTAACCTCTCATTACACTATGTTTGGGACTCTGCACAGGGTAGAAGGGAAGAGAAGCATTTGGGTAGGGGAGTGAGCCACACCTCCATTGTCAGGCGCCTGTAGGCATGTGCCTACAGTTCCTTATGGTAAATTCAGACCTGGTTGTATGCAATCCGACTTGGAAGCTAATTTCCTCTATTTCTGTAACCAAATACAATTTGCAACCTATTTTTTTTTTTATCACTCCTAGCATTCCAGCTTGCTGTGAGGCAGGGAACACACTTGACTTTGTTTTCCGCGTGCGTTTTTCTGCATACTTTTTCTGCACACCAAGTGTGTTTCCATGCAGGAAAACGCGTGCGTTTTTTCACAGCAGCTGATGTAAATGATAGAGGAAACTGCCAAAATGTGAAGAATCAGGATGCAGAATGTCATTTTTTTTTCTGCGCGCGAACAACACAGTAAGTGTGCACTAGCACATTGATTAACATGAGTTCTCGGTTTTTCTGTGCAGGAAACGCGCACAGAAACAGTCAAGTGTGTTCCCTGCCTGAGTGTCTTGAGTGCAGAAGGTTAATTATTTTTTCCATTACATTACTGAGTTCTTGTAACACTACTGTCTCCTAAATCTCACTGTAGAGCTATATAAGTCCACACATCACACTGATGAAGCCTAAACAGCCTGAAACAGCTATCTGCAGGTCGGATTATATGGCTCTGTAAAATTAATAAGATGTAGGGATGCTGTAAACCAATAGTTCTGTATCTGTTTTTTCCGGGGCATAAAGGAATTATTTGCATAATCGTACTCCTGTAGTGATGCACTATTTGCATTTTCTGCTAGTAGAGAGAGATCAAAAGGAACACAGCATACATAGTTATTTATGTGCTTGGCACTGTACATACACATGTCTATCTCATCATGTCATTTGTCACCTTGGTTGTCCTTAAAAAAATAATACAACCACCAGCAATAGTCAGTTCCAAGCTAATAAGAAGAGGATAAACTTACTCTAAGGTCAGAATTGCCATAGTTGTAGAGAATGGCTCGTATCTCCACCTGCTCATTCCTGACAACAGCATATGGAAGCCTGAGGTCAATGAAGAAGGGCTGGAAGACCTGGATATTATGTGGTTTGCCGACACAGATTCCTGCCGAGAAAAACACAAAAATTAGATGAGATGTTACTGCCATGCTACAGCACACCTTACCAGTGGCGTAGCTAAGGCGCTGTGGGCCCCGATGCAAGTTTTACATGGGGCCCCCCAAGCACTCCATACATAATTGATATGGCGCACCAAAACCTGCCAATGATTTCCACAGTGTCAGAGGTGCAAGTAGGGGATGGGGAGAAGTTTGTTAATGAATACAACTATTTTAAGCATCTATAGAAGTGATTATTACCAGCGCAGGACCAATTTAGAGCTAACATTTTGCTGGAGGGAGGGCCCCTTGGGGCCCCTATGACCCAAGGGCCCTGGTGAGGTTGCTACCTCTGCAACCCCTATTGCTACGCCACTGCACCTTATGGGAGGCAACCGGGCCAGGAAACGTTTCTCCAGCACCAGAGGCAGAGATTCCAAAGTGTGACCTCCAGTACATATAGTCAGCTCCCCCCCCCCCCTCCAATATAGTAGCCAGCTTCTCCCCCAGTATAGGTAGCCATATTTGTGCACCAGAATACAGTAGGTAGACTGATGCCCCTCCAGCATAGGTAGCTGTGATGCAAAGATTGTTTACTGAATTTCTACCATTTAAATCTGAAACACTGCTAAGCAACCAAAGATGGCCGCCAGCATGTGATTAATTGTTCTGCTAGCACACTTAGGGACAGCTCATCATAGAGGAGTTTCCTGTGGCTACAGGAAGTACAGCTCACCTCCTTCTAGCCAATCACAAAGCAGAGAAGAGGTGGGACTCTAGGAGGTTTATAAGGCTTTGCTATTGTTCCTCTCTCTCACTCTCTATACAGGATGCCATGATATGAACACAAGAAGAAAGGTCTGTGATCTTGGACTCATGGATACCCATTGTTCAACCAAATAAAGTTGAACACAGAGGACAATGGACTGGGCTGGGGCCATGGAGTTCCCATTGTTTGGCCTGACCATGCTTATTGAAGAGGACAATGGAAATTGGAAACTGGTCTAAACTGACCCAGCGCTAAGTGTACTTTAAGTTATAGCATAGCGTATATGATAAAACTATATATATATATATATATATATATATATATATATATATATATATATATATTTGTAGCACAATCTAGTGTATTTTCCTGAATGTATGTATTTGTGTCCTTGTCCTTTTGAAAATATTCTTTTCCTGATCTTTGCTTGCCTGATTAAAATCACATTACTGTGATCTTCCTATTCCAAAAATGTCGGTCTCCTCAAACTCACTGCTAGCATAATAAAAGTAAAATATTACAGTACAGTAGCGCCCCCCCCCCCCCCCCCCCATAAAGGTAGCCAGCTTCTACCCCAGTATAGGTAGCCATATTCGTGCCCCAGTATTGGTAGCCATATTTACCCCCAGTATAGGTAGCCTGAGCTGCAAATGAAGCAGGTGGTTTCGGTACTCGGCACCAGCCCCATGACGCCTGAGTTCGGTATCATGCTATAGTGTGCACTCCACACAAGGGTAATTCTGGGTTTTGGTGATCGCCGGACTCAGAATTACTTCTCACTCCGAATTGCTACAACTCAGCAGGAGAATAGTTTTTACTCCACCAAGAATTTCAGTGGCAGCAAGGTGAGCCATCATTCGGCTTACCCTGATCCCAAATGACCTACACTTACTTTGTATGAAAAATAAAAATTACCTTTATTTTCGGACAAACTCACTGGCAAAACCTCCCATGTGGTTATGGAATCTTTCAGGAAAATATTTAGGATCTTTGTTGAAACACTGTTAAAAAAAGAGAAGTAAAGCAGAGTTACAGTCTGGTACAGTTACATAGTTATTTGGGTATAAAAAAGACATATGTCCATCGAGTTCAACCAGCGAACAAAGTACAACACCAGCCTGCTCCCTCACATATCCCTGTTGATCCAGAGGAAGGCGAAAAACCCTTACAAGGCATGGTCCAATTAGCCCCAAAAGGGAAAAAATTCCTTCCCGACTCCAGATGGCAATCAGATAAAATCCCTGGAGCAACATCACTGGGCATTACCTAGTAATTGTAGCCATGGATGTCTTTCAATGCAAGGAAAACATCTAAGCCCCCTTTAAATGCAGGTATAGAGTTTGCCATACAGACTTCCTGTGGCAATGCATTCCACATCTTAATCACTCTTACTGTAAAGAACCCTTTCCTAAATAAATGGCTAAAACGTTTTCCCTCCATGCGCAGATCACGTCCTCTAGTCCTTTGAGAAGGCCTAGGAACAAAAAGCTCATCCGCCAAGCTATTATATTGCCTTCTGATGTATTTATACATGTTAATTAGATCCCCTCTAAGGAGTCTTTTCTCCAGACTAAATAAACCCAGTGTATCTAACCTTTATTGGTAAGTGAGACCTTCCATCCCACATATCAATTTTGTTGCTCGTCTCTGTACCTGCTCTAAAACTGCAATATCTTTCCTGTAATGTGGTGCCCAGAACTGAATATTCAATAAAAACATGTTCCCCTCTTTTTTATGGACTGTATATATTATCATTTTTATTATTTTCAAAATCGATGTGAACATACAGCAGATAATAAAACATAATAGAAGGTAGTGCACAGAAAAAGGAAATACAACAAATATCCAATAATTTACATATGCCTAAGTCACAATATCCAGTAGTGAGGAATAGGCAAGGAACACATAGGAATAGTATGGTAATACGGTACTATTAGAACAGGTCAACCTGTCACAGATAGAATCCAAGTGCTATCAGGGGAGTGTAGAAGGGAAGTACGCAGCGCCGTCTCACCCACCAGGCAGCTATAAATTCCTGCCTAGAGCGGCAGGAGGAGCCAGGAGCGCTGTTGAGAGTTGAGAGAATAAATGCCTCTCAGCCCACTTAGGTTTCAGTTTACACAGCAGCAGCTAACAGCAGCGCCTGACTGGACTCATAACTGGATTCACTGACTGATTAATTCAGTTCCTTCAGCTCAATGATTTAAAGAACCACAGTACTGAGTCAGTGAGAGAAGGCTCCGAGTACAGCATCAGCTTCTGAGTCCTGACTCTTCACTCTGATTCACTGATTCATTCAGTTCTCTCTCTCTGCTACTGGTAACTGAGTGGATGTAGAGACTGAGCATAGCAGGATTAGCAGCCAGGCATGGACTGCACCCCAGGCTTTTATTCAGTGATTTAGGGATGGTCTGGTGTATTCAGGTTTGTTGTTGTACAGTGAAATACTAGGCTAGCTGATAAAAGTGCAATTAGAGGACAGGCAAGCTGGTAAATATACACAGGATGATGCAGAGCTTGCCTGGAGGGTCCCTGGGAAAACATCTGTCTTGTCTCTCCCCATTGTTATAATGACTGCATGTGCACATACAATGTTAAACAGATTGAAAAGTTTTGACAGTCCCTAGACTCCAGGAGGACTCCTTTTTGACTTGTATGAGAGACTGGCAGTGACAGGAATCCTATTACCGGCAACTAGTCTCTGTGTAATTTGGGACTGCAATACAGATTAGCTCTCTGCTCCATCTCCTGCTATTCTCCTTTAGATTGTAAGCTCACAAGGGCAGGGCTCTCTCCCCCTTTTGTGTCTTGGAAATCATTATACATTTTATTCATCATGTTATTTTTATCACTGTCATTACCACTTCTGTATTTTGTATTCTGTATGCTGTATCATTTTTTTGTATTTTGTCACTAATTATGTATCTTGTATATTAGTGTACAGTACACCATTGTCTGTATTATGTACCCCGTGTTTGTTTCTCACTTTGTACAGCGCCACGGAATATGTTGGCGCTTTATAAATCAATAATAATAATAATTCTCAGTCTCACTCCACTCCTCCTCTCTCTGGGCTAGTGCACGACAAAATCGCAATAGCAATCGCTAGCAATTTGCAAATGCGACTTGATAATTTGGGCTGAGGCTGCCATGATAACGGGCCTCAGGTCTATGTTTCCCCACAGGCCAAAAGGTCCCAGTCCTCCCCTGGTAGCAGCATAGTGTGTGTGTATAGTGTATATCTACTGTGTGCTGTGTGTGTATAGTGTATAGTGTGTGTGTGTGTGTGTGTGTGTGTGTGTGTGTGTGTGTGTGTGTGTGTGTGTGTGTGTGTGTGTGTGTGTGTGTGTGTGTGTGTGTGTGTGTGTGTGTGTGTGTGTGTGTGTGTGTGTGTGTGTGTGTGTGTGTGTGTGTGTGCGCGCCACAGGATTTCTCGCCTGGAGTGAAAAAATGGCTAGAGACGCCCCTGGAAGTACGGATATAAAGCAGTAATTGTGAAAAGATATGAGTAACTATAGAAGTCAGATAATGTTACGTGAGTGGTGGGCCATATTCTTCCACTCTTCCATAGCTCCCAAAGATGCCAAATGTCGTCAAACAGATTGAGAATATTATTAAATCTAGCCGTCATCTCTTCCATCCTCTTCACATCTAAAATGGGCGGTTCCTTCAGGTATAAATGGTGACAGGTAGGAGTTGGGGGTCATATGGTCTTGAGAAAGCCCAGAGTGCAGGGTGAAACAATGGTCGACCCGCCTCCGCACTTTTCATTGCTGTGATCTGTGCCTGATAAGTATATGTAATTTTATCTTATTTATTTTTTTACTACCTTAAGAGGGTTAAAAGTTATGGAATTTATGTGTGATGCTCCTGGGTTGTGTTACCTACACCGGGACATGCACAACTCGGGGTGGGGGTGGAATGTGCACTTTGGAGTCTCCACCTCACCATGCTGGTGAATCTTGTTACGGCCTTGGCTTTAAGTATAGATGCAATGTTATACAATGATGAAATGTTAGAATACAGCCACGCTTATACATGGACAGGAGCATGGCTATGAGAACATATCCAACAATTGTTATAAGCAAGTGAGCAGAAAGGAGCATGCTGGTACTGCTGCGGTGACTGGATTTATTGTTGCAAAATATTCATCAAAGGTGCAAAATCCAAAGTACAAAAAGTGGTACACATACAGGATGCCTGACGGCCATTTAGCGCACTTCTAAGGAGTAGCCTCTGTAGAAGTGCAGCAGTGTGCGAAACGGCCGTCAGGCATCCTGTACCCGGCACCCACTATCACCACCACTGTGCCTCCTCACCCATCTTTGGTATGTGTACCATTTTTTGTACTTTGGATTTTGCACCTTTGATGAATATTTTGCAACAATAAATCCAGTCACCGCAGCAGTGCCAGCATTCTCCTTTCTGCTCACTTGCTTATACTTGACATCTGCCAGCTAGAGCACGCTGATGAGGGACGTTTAGGAAGAGACGCATTTAGCTCCACTAATGCATGTTTAAGGGTTGTTTGTATCCGTACTGTAGTGCCAACCTACTGCTATCTACTAGGTCCATCCAACAATGTTTTGCCTGATATGTCCAGAGGGACTCCTGTGGAACCCTGTGGGTCATCCAGAGGCTTCCTTCTACTGAGGTAAGTATCTAGTTTTGATTTTTTTTTTTCAATACTGGATCACTTTAACACATGCTTTTCTATTTACCCACTTAAAGTGAACCCATGCCGAAGCTCATGTTCAAAATCAGATACTTACCCTGAAGAGAGGGAAGCCTCAGGATCCCATCGAGGCTTGCCTTGCTTGTCTGAAGCCCACTGCAAAGCGCAGCCCCCCTTCATGTCGGGGCCGCACAGCTCCTCTTCATAAATCATGGCCGTGCAGAAGCCACACGAGCCCCCCCCCCCCCCCCCACACACACACACACATGCCCAGTAGCATGAAGCCTGCGGTTTTCAGCTTACTGTGAATGCGTGGGCTCCTACAGCTATTGTACGGCCATGATCCAGGAAGAGGAGCTGTGTGGGCTCCGGTGTGATTAGCGACAATGCCTCATTGCTAATCTTTCATGGGGCCGTGCTCAGTGCTCATTAGGATACAGAGGGAAAACGCCATAGGATCCTGAGGCTTCACTTTCTTAAGGTAAGTATCTGATTTTGTACCCGAGCTTTGGCTCTGGTACACTTTAAAGTGGTCTGAAACTCAGCATTCCTTCTTTGCTCTAAAAGATTACTTTAACAGATTTAAAGAAAGGAACACTATCAAAGTTTCACTTTTTTCCTGAACACCTTTAATAGCCCGAAAGGGACAGTCATGACATATAGTGGTAGTAAAAAAAAAACAGAACATCCTTGTCAGACCTTACATATTGAGAACTAGGGTGATGGGCCGGGCTGACGGGCTGTGCGTGGCAACAAGAATATGTAAGAAGCACACTATCTCTCTCTACAAAGCAGGACAAATGCTGGCATGAGAGTAATTTGTGGCTGGGCAGGTTTCAATCAGCCTGATTCAATGGTCTGCCCGCCCACAAGACATTGTCATGTCAGCATAGTGTGATTTGTTTATCCAAGCAGGGCAGTGAAGAAGGAGAGAGCTTCTTACACATTCTTGTTGCCGTACACAGCCCAACCCCTCACCCGACTCAAGCTCTCTATAAGTAAGGTCTGATAAGGATGCTATTTTTTTTCTTTTACTACCACTACGTGCCATTACTAAGTCTCGTCTGCCTATTAAAGGTGTTCAGAAAAAAAAGTAAAACTTTGATAATGTTCCTTTAAACCTACTACCACAAAAAAAACTGAAGGAGAACAGCATTCAAACAGTTAAACACAGCATGTTGTTCTGCAGTGGAAAGCTCCTTCATCTTGTGATCCGCACCCGAAGAGGTGATAACATTATCTTTTGTTTACATTCCTTTGTTGCTTCATTCCTAGCTGTGATGAAAATGAGCTCTCTCTGCTTCTAATACAGTATGCACGCAGTTGAGAAATGAACACTAGAAGCTTTTAATGTATAATTACAGCAGCTATGAATGAAATCCAAAGGCAGCTTTCGGAGTAGATATTCTGTAGTTTGGGAATTGGTAATTTGTAAACGGACAATATTACTTGTTTACAAAAGCAAATATGGTAACTGAATGGGTAATAAAAAGTAGGAAAACACATTTTATTGAATGTCAGAGTTTTATCCCACTTTAAAGAACCTCTCGGGTAAATAGCCACTCACCCATTTATTTCCGGTTCAGTCATTGTCTCTATCTTCCATAGCCAGCTTTCTGGGAACTCAGTTCTGGATGTTATGTCGTCATCAAGAATGTATTCAACGTCTTCATTACCTGGTGAGATCAAAATGTACAAATGGATCAGCACTGGCTGCAGAAAAAACAAAAGCTTCATAAACTCCATGTTGGTAAGTAGGAAAGTCCTCTGCTGATCCCGCATTCCATTTAGGTTACAAACTCACTATACTCAAGGCTGGATGTATAATTTGTCTGTCCCTAGGCCAACTTTCTTTTACAGCATAGCACACCACCTCTTATTCCTTGTGCAGCCCCCTCTTCCATGTCTAACATTCATGTACAGCACTGCAGCCCCCTTTAGTTACATACACATCTCTTGTGCAGCAGCTCTACTCTTCCATGTGTTGCTCCCATTTGCAGCCTCTTCTTACATATGCATATTGATGCATATGTAAGAAGAGGCTGCAAATGGGAGCCTCTGACATATGCATCAATATGCCCAGCCGCCCTTGCCCTTGGACATGCCATGTCCATCTGCCCTTTGACCAGCTTCCACCCAAGACCCAGGCCTTGGTGGCCTTCCCAGAAATCTAGTACTGAATGTACTCTGTGCAGCCTGAGGAAGGGCACACAGCCTGGAATAGCCCGGTGACACTACAGAATCCACATAAGACTATTCGATTTCAAAAGCTGTATTTCAGAGCTATCATTGCTGCAGATATCCTATTTTATTTTTTATTTTTTTTTTAAATATTAACGCTAAGTATGATTTGCCTTCTTAAAACAGAAGTTATTAGCTATAATTCATCTTTAAGTGAGCAAACGTGGATCATCTCTTTATGCATTAAAGCTAATGGGAATCATACTAAAAAAAAAACAAAAAAAAACCAAAACAGATACTTACCTAAGGAGAGGGAAGGCTGTAAGTCCTATTGAGCCTTCTCACTCCTCTCATGGTCCCCTCCATTAAGCACCGGCGTCCCCGTTTAAGTCATACACTGCAGGATGTTTCGAAGTCTACGGGAGTCCAAGTTCTTCCAAAGACAGGCGGCTCCATACTGCACCTGAGTGAGCACGCAAGAGAGGGCGCTTGCGCATGCACAGTATGGAGCTGCAAATCTTCAGGAGCACTCGGGCTCCCGAAAACTCCTGGAGCCTTCTTCGGCGGCAGAGAGAGCAAAATTTGACCAAATTGGTCGAATACTGCTACCGGGGAGCCAGCGCTGGAATGCAGGGGCAGAGAGAGGAGCGGGAAGGTTCTATAGGCCTTCCCTCTCCATAGGTAAGTATCTGTTTTGTATGATTGACATTTACTTTAAAGCCAGGCTGACATCCAGAACTGCAGGTATACAGCAAGCCTATAGCATATACATTTTTACAGCCTGTTTGAGACACTCTGGTCTTCATCAGTGCATGGCAGGTATTGGTATAACTCTATCAGTACCACAGAATAAGCAGAAAGCTCATGGTGATCCAGAACAACTAGGAAAGTACACGGGGCTAAAAGAGATTGAAAAGACCTATTACTAAACAGCAATGCTGTGTATAATTTGCCTTCTTTAAGAGACACTGAAGCAAAAAAAAAAATGTATGATATAATGAATTGGTTCTGTAGTATGGATAATTACTAGAACATTAGTAGCAAAGAAAATATTCTCATATTTTTATTTTCAGTTATATAGTGTTTTTTTTTAATAACATTGCATCATCCTCTAATATTTGCAGTTTCACACTACTCAGCATTTTAAATGATATTACAGAGCAGGCTAGTGAACTTTTGAACTGTTCTCTGGAGAGAAAAGAAATACAGTGACTGACAGTTGAGATAACAAGTTTCAGAAGACAGATCTCTCTGCGACTTTGAAAGTTGTGGAGCCCAATTGCTCTTTTGCATAGATATTAACTAACTCTTCCTGTACTGGAAACAATATTAGACTTATGTCTCTGCTCCTGATGTTTTATTTCTTAGCTGTACTACACATACAAATCACTATATCATAATTTTTTTCCGCTTCAGTGTCTCTTTAAAAAGAGAAGGTATTTGCAATAATTGAGCTTTAAGTGACCAACTGTGTTTTTCCATAATGAATCACTACGGAGTGTGAAAATCATCTCTTTATGCCCCTGAAGCCATATCCGAGAGCAATGCATCATGGGAAACCACAGACATAAAGCAGAATTTTTGCACACACCTTCAGTTTTAAGAAGGCAAATTTATGGAAGCTGCAAATTTGGGCGCCTGTGGCTACTGGACAATTTGGGCACCTCCTAGGCGCTAATGTAAATATCGGATATTGTGTGCCCAAAGCAAATATTTGGGTGCCCGATAAATAGCAGTAGCTGGGCCCGTGCAGCTGGAATTTTAGTTTTTTGAATTTCAGAAAGTGATCGTTTTTGAATTTTTTTGTCTTTTGCGTTTACAACTTTTTTTTTCATTTTTGAAAATTATTGTTTTTAAATTTATCATTTTAAAAATTATAGGACAGGAAGGGGGTTTTATGGTTAGGTATTAGGAAAGGTGGTTTTAACATTAGCTACCTTGAAGCTCCTGCTCCTGGTGCAGCGCTACGCCGATCGTTTCGGCACTGGCGTTGCGTGTTTGATTTGGGTGCTCGGAGTTTCAGCCGGGCA
This sequence comes from Hyperolius riggenbachi, assembly GCF_040937935.1. NCBI lineage: Eukaryota > Metazoa > Chordata > Amphibia > Anura > Hyperoliidae > Hyperolius > Hyperolius riggenbachi. The sequence goes on from NC_090648.1 coordinate 52,547,077, forward strand.
CAGTACAGATTAGTTTAAAAAAATAAAAAAGCTAATAGTAAAAGCCATTTTCTTGTCAATAAAATGCCTTTTAAGCCACCAGAAAGCAAGAAAATCCTCAAAATAATTTTGAGTACACCCACTTTTTGAGTTTTTACCTACTTTTCTATACGTTTTCAGTTGAAAAGTGCTGGAAAGTTATTTTTTAAGCTGAAAAATTAACTCCTAGGTGAAAACGTGGGTGAAAAAGTTAATTGCATATGGGCCATAATGTCTTCACCCGGCCGGTACCCATTTTTCCCCACTCCTCTATTTCATACTTGCAAATCGATACTCAGTGTTAATTTTTAGTAGGTAGACTCTTAAATCTCTTTTAACACCCCCCCCCCCCCCCCCTATACTTTTCTAGTGGTTCTGAGCAGGGCCGGCCCGCTCATGAGGCGGGGTGAAACTTTTGCCTCAGGCGGCAAATTTCCAGGGGCGGCACCCGCCTGTCCGTGGGTGCGGGGAGCCGGCCCGCCGAGCTGGAGGGGTAGCTGGCAGGACGGGGGTATTGGGCCAGCGGCAGGGAGGGGGGTCGGACCCCCCCTCCCTCGCCTGGGTCCCCCGTCCTCCGCTCCCCTCCAGCCTAAATAGACGCAGCCGTATATGTAAGAGGCACGGGCGGGGAGACACTCACCTCCTCCTCGCTCCAGCAGGCGCTCCACTGACATCACTTCCTGCAACGCTGCAGGAAGTGATGTCAGTGGAGCGCATGCTGGGAAGAGGTGAGTGTCCTCCCCGCCCGTGCCTCTTACATATACGGCTGCGTCTATTTAGGCTGGAGGGGAGCGGAGGACGGGGGACCCAGGCGAGGGAGGGGGGGGGTCCGACCCCCCTCCCCGCCGCTGGCCCAATACCCCCGTCCTGCCAGCTACCCCTCCAGCTCGGCGGCCCCCAGAGCGCCCCCCCCCCCCCCCCGAGGGGGGGGGGAGGGGCGGCGGTGGCAATTTTTTATTTAAAATTTGCCTCAGGCGGCAAAAAGTCTAGGGCCGGCCCTGGTTCTGAGTCACCATGAGCTAGCTGGGCACAGGGCCGGGCCGAGGCATAGGCTGGAGAGGCTCCAGCCTCAGGGCGCAGTGTAGGTGGGGGCGCACAATTCATTCAGCTGTCATTCCTAATTGTGTATGAAGCAAAAAGAAATAAGAAAAGAGGATACCTAGCAGTGACTGCAAGCCAGATAACTAGATATTAAGGTGTTGGGGAGGTTGTGGGCCCTGTGGCCCTCTTAGTCTAATAGCAATCAGTGTGTGACAGCTGGGGTGGGGGATATGGAGGGGCGCACTTTGGTGTCTCAGCCTTGGGTGCTGGAGGACCTTGTTCCGGCTCTGGCTGGGCATTCTGAAAATATTCTCTTAACACACTTACAAAAACAGAAACAATACTTTCAGTTCTAGCATTTTTATAAATGTGTATGTACTCCTCCCCCCCTCCCCCCCTCAAAAAAAAAAAAAAAAAGGAAAATAATATATAAATAAATAAATTAAATACATTCAGAATAAAAAAATGGTAAACTGTGTATTTAAAATAAACGATTTGGGGAACCATGTAATATTTAATTGATGATACTTAAAGAAATATGAATTTGGTGCCAGCAAGACAATTCAAAAATGCTGTGTTTGGAAACTAAGTGCTGTAGTTTTGAAAATATTTTTCATTCATGTCTGACAAAGGATTTCAATAGCTCAGCATTTCAGGTTTGTATTTTTGTTTATAAGGCTCCCGATGTCTCTAGACATGCCATTTTAGCACTCTTTACTATGGAGCCATGCTGTTGTAATACTTGCAGGATGCAGTTTTGGAATGTTTTGATGAAATAAGCATGGTTTTCAGAAGTGTTATTGAGCCCGTAAAGTGATTTGCACTGCAGAATCCCATCTAATACTGGAGTGCCACCAAAGGGCCTTAAATTGAATCTGAGATGGCGGATAAAATATCCCCCATCAAAAGCACACTTTAATGTCACAGCCATCTACTATTGGCTTTCAGCATTGTCCTTTAAAGGGAACCAGAGACGAAGCCCCCTTGTGTATGTTACCATATACATCACTAAGAACATTAGAGAAAACACATCCCATGCTCTCTGTTTCATCCTCACTGCTAAAAGTGTCTGTTACCAGTTGTGATAAGAATCCCTGACTGAGCATTCAGTCTGGCTTTGCAGGGAATAATTATAGCTGAGTCATTATAGCAGAGCCACAAGGGGGCAGGCTTGGGCTTGAAAAGACACCAGAGAAAACAGACTCAGCGATAATCTTTCCGTAGCAAAGCTAGACTGAGTGCTCAGTCGGGGATTCTTATCAGAGGTGATAACAGTCAGATTAAACAGAGAACAATGAAACAAAGAGCAGATTAGGTGTTTACTGTCATGTTCCCACTGATTTATAAGGTAAAATACAAGAGGGTGCTTCATCTCTGGTTCTCTTTAAGTACAGAGAGTGTACTGGATCCTCTGAATCTGATCTGTACGGTAGACAATTAAATTCCTATTTTCTTCGCAATTTTACATTTTACATGTATTTACAAATACATCTTATTCTTAAATTGTTGTACTATTGCCAATGCAGTGTTGCACAGAGTGGTGTACCCTACCCAATTTTTACTTTTGAGACACTCAGCCTCCCTGGGATGCTTTTTTTATGCCCAGTCCTGTTAGTGACATGTCAATAAAAATCCACTCTGCTAAAATTCACACAATAAACCATTGTGTGAAACCATTTTATTAAGTACAGGTAGTCCCCGGTTAACGAACAAGATAGGGACTGTAGGTTCCTTCTTAACCTGAATCTTTTCGGTCGGAACACTGTGCTATCTCTGTCCCCTGTACCTTCTCTGTGCCCCCCCTGTGCTTCCAGTGTCCCCCTCTGTGTCACCTCTGCTCTCTGTACCTGCTTATACACGTTTAAAGAGAACCCGAGGTGGTTTCTAAGAATGATATCCGCACACAGAGGCTGGGTCTGCCTATACAGCCCAGCCTCTGTTGCTATGTAGTGCCCCCCCAGGCCCCCCCTGCGCTCTGCTATGTCCCCATAAATCACAGCCGCGTCACTTCCCTCCCCGCTAATTGGAGGGAAGGGACGCGGGCAGGGACCGGAGATATGCAGGAGGCGGGGGGAGTGGCGAGAGTGACACTACATAGGTAAACACAGCCCGCTGCGACACGATGCGTGTCGACAGCGCGGCTGTGATTTATTCTTGGAAACCACCTCGAGTTCTCTTTAAAAACTACAAGTCTCATTTAAAAATTGGGGGGGGGGGGGCTTGTTCCCATGGAAACACTGAATCCATGCCGTTCGTATCGGCGGGTCGTTCGTAAGTCGGGCGTTTGTAAGTCGGGGACTACCTGTATAATAAATTGATAAATTAAAACTATTCATTACGATTGTAACATGCACTGAGTGAGTTACGCACTAGGTCGCAACTGTAGCTAAGGGAGACTGAGGGAAGTACTGATTGGGTGTCCATAGTATATACTGTACACCACATAAAATAGAAAGTTTAGTAAAAGTATATAAAAAAACAACTTAACCCCTTTGGGACCAAGGAGGTTATACTTACGTCCTCTGTGTGGCTGTCTGTGGCTGATAGGACATAACTGTAATGCCCTTGAAGTCCAGCCGCTATTACACGCACCCGAGAGGGGAGATTCAGCTGTCATATGAGGAAAAAGACGATGCACTCACCTCTCCTGTTCTCCTCTCTGACTGGCATCCAGCCTCATTCTGTCTCTAGTTTCGGGTAGACTCTAGACCCAGAACTTAGCATCAGTGTGATCCAGGATGTCGGAGAGAGAGGGGGCGGGGAGAGCTGCTCCTCGCTGGATCTTGGGAGGTGAGTAATGGCTGCTGCCACCTATACTGGGGACACCTATCGACTGGGGACACCCATGCCTGGCTATCTATACTGGGAATACCTATCTATACTGGGGACACCCATGCCTGGCTATCTACACTGGGGAAACCTAAACCAGGCAAACTGCTCAGGTCCTGAAGGGGGGTTTTAAAGCCGGTCCCCAAGTGGTTAAAACAATCTATATCTATAAAATCGTATGTATGTGTGTGTGTGTATGTGTTAGTGTTGGGCGAACAGTGTTCGCCACTGTTCGGGTTCTGCAGAACATCACCCTGTTCGGGTGATGTTCGGGTTCGGCCGAACACCTGATGGTGTTCGGCCAAACTGTTCGGCCATATGGCCGAACTAAGAGCGCATGGCCGAACGTTACCCGAACGTTCGGCTAGCGCTGTGATTGGCCGAACGGGTCACGTGTAGTGTTGGGCGAACATCTAGATGTTCGGGTTCGGGCCGAACATGGCCGAACTCCGAACATAATGGAAGTCAATGGGGACCCGAACTTTCGTGCTTTGTAAAGCCTCCTTATATGCTACATACCCCAAATTTACAGGGTATGTGCACCTTGGGAGTGGGTACAAGAGGAAAAAAAAATTTAGCAAAAAGAGCTTATAGTTTTTGAGAAAATCGATTTTAAAGTTTCAAAGGGAAAACTGTCTTTTAAATGCGGGACATGTCTGTTTTCTTTGCACAGGTAACATGCTTTTTGTCGGCATGCAGTCATAAATGTAATACATATAAGAGGTTCCAGGAAAAGGGACCGGTAACGCTAACCCAGCAGCAGCACACGTGATGAACAGGAGGAGGGTGGCGCAGGAGGAGAAGGCCACGCTTTGAGACACAACAACCCAGGCCTTGCATGAGGACAAGAAGCGTGCGGATAGCAATTTGCATTTTGTCGCCATGCAGTCATAAATGTAATACAGATGAGAGGTTCAATAAACAGGGACCGGAAACGCTAACCCATCACAGATGTTCATTGTTCATGTTACTTGGTTGGGGTCCGGGAGTGTTGCGTAGTCGTTTCCAATCCAGGATTTATTCATTTTAATTTGAGTCAGACGGTCTGCATTTTCTGTGGAGAGGCGGATACGCCGCCGATCTGTGACGATGCCTCCGGCAGCACTGAAACAGCGTTCCGACATAACGCTGGCTGCCGGGCAAGCCAGCACCTCTATTGCGTACATTGTCAGTTTGTGCCAGGTGTCTAGCTTCGATACCCAATAGTTGAAGGGTGCAGATGGATTGTTCAACACAGCTACGCCATCTGACATGTAGTCCTTGACCATCTTCTCCAGGCGATCGGTGTTGGAGGTGGATCTGCACGCTTGCTGTTCTGTGTGCTGCTGCATGGGTGTCAGAAAATTTTCCCACTCCAAGGACACTGCCGATACCATTCCCTTTTGGGCACTAGCTGCGGCTTGTGTTGTTTGCTGCCCTCCTGGTCGTCCTGGGTTTGCGGAAGTCAGTCTGTCGGCGTACAACTGGCTAGAGGAGGGGGAGGATGTCAATCTCCTCTCTAAAGTCTCCACAAGGGCCTGCTGGTATTCTTCCATTTTGACCTGTCTGGCTCTTTCTTCAAGCAGTTTTGGAACATTGTGTTTGTACCGTGGATCCAGAAGGGTATAAACCCAGTAATTGGTTTTGTCCAGAATGCGCACAATGCGTGGGTCGCGTTCAATGCAGTCCTAGGCCGAAGAGGTCATAGCCTAGGGTCACAAAACCTGTTTATTTGGGCAATTTCAATGGTGGCGAGTCTGACGTACATAAATCGCAGCAATGGCCGTTAGCAACGTCTGAATCTCACGAAATGTCTCATGCAGGTAGAAGACATATTGTTAGACTTGGGCTCCAAAGATGGGTTCCCTACATCTCTGCAAACCAGAGTTACAGGGCTCGAAATTTGGTAAAATCCCCCATAGGCTTTCATTGGGCCTTCTATTTACAGTTCCAAAATCTCACATCTTTTCAAAGGGCAATTACTCAGCAGTGGCAAATTTTCTAGCATTGTAGGGACCCTTAGGGGGAACATGACTGGTGAGTTTCGGGCCCCTAGGCCAAAGAGGTCATAGCCTAGGGTCACAAAAACCTGTTTATTTGGGCTATTTCAATGGTAGTGATGGTGACGTACATAAATCGCAGCAATGGCCGTTAGCAAAGTCTGAATCTCACGAAATGTCTCATGCAGGTAGAAGACATATTGTTAGACTTGGATTCCAAAGATGGGGTCCCTACATCTCTGCAAACCAGAGTTACAGGGGTCCAAAATTGGTAAAATCCCCCATAGGATTGCATTGCCTCCCTATTTCACTTTCCAAAATCTCACATCTTTTCAAAGGGCAATGGCTCAGCAGTACCAAATTTTCTATCATTGTAGGGACCCTTAGGGGGAACATGGCTGGTGAGTTTCGGGCCCCTAGGCTGAAGAGGTCATAGCCTAGGGTCACAAAAACCTGTTTATTTGGGCTATTTCAATGGTAGTGATGGTGACGTACATAAATCGCAGCAATGGCCGTTAGCAAAGTCTGAATCTCACGAAATGTCTCATGCAGGTAGAAGACATATTGTTAGACTTGGATTCCAAAGATGGGATCCCTACATCTCTGCAAACCAGAGTTACAGGGGTCCAAAATTGGTAAAATCCCCCATAGGATTGCATTGCCTCCCTATTTCACTTTCCAAAATCTCACATCTTTTCAAAGGGCAATGGCTCAGCAGTACCAAATTTTCTATCATTGTAGGGACCCTTAGGGGGAACATGACTGGTGAGTTTCGGGCCCCTAGGCCGAAGAGGTCATAGCCTAGGGTCACAAAAACCTGTTTATTTGGGCTATTTCAATGGTAGTGATGGTGACGTACATAAATCGCAGCAATGGCCGTTAGCAAAGTCTGAATCTCACGAAATGTCTCATGCTGGTAGAAGACATATTGTTAGACTTGGATTCCAAAGATGGGGTCCCTACATCTCTGCAAACCAGAGTTACAGGGGTCCAAAATTGGTAAAATCCCCCATAGGATTGCATTGCCTCCCTATTTCACTTTCCAAAATCTCACATCTTTTCAAAGGGCAATTACTCAGCAGTGGCAAATTTTCTAGCATTGTAGGGACCCTTAGGGGGAACATGACTGGTGAGTTTCGGGCCCCTAGGCCAAAGAGGTCATAGCCTAGGGTCACAAAAACCTGTTTATTTGGGCTATTTCAATGGTAGTGATGGTGACGTACATAAATCGCAGCAATGGCCGTTAGCAAAGTCTGAATCTCACGAAATGTCTCATGCAGGTAGAAGACATATTGTTAGACTTGGATTCCAAAGATGGGGTCCCTACATCTCTGCAAACCAGAGTTACAGGGGTCCAGAATTGGTAAAATCCCCCATAGGATTGCATTGCCTCCCTATTTTACTTTCCAAAATCTCACATCTTTTCAAAGGGCAATGGCTCAGCAGTACCAAATTTTCTATCATTGTAGGGACCCTTAGGGGGAACATGACTGGTGAGTTTCGGGCCCCTAGGCCGAAGAGGTCATAGCCTAGGGTCACAAAAACCTGTTTATTTGGGCTATTTCAATGGTAGTGATGGTGACGTACATAAATCGCAGCAATGGCCGTTAGCAAAGTCTGAATCTCACGAAATGTCTCATGCAGGTAGAAGACATATTGTTAGACTTGGATTCCAAAGATGGGGTCCCTACATCTCTGCAAACCAGAGTTACAGGGGTCCAAAATTGGTAAAATCCCCCATAGGATTGCATTGCCTCCCTATTTCACTTTCCAAAATCTCACATCTTTTCAAAGGGCAATGGCTCAGCAGTACCAAATTTTCTAGCATTGTAGGGACCCTTAGGGGGAACATGACTGGTGAGTTTCGGGCCCCTAGGCCGAAGAGGTCATAGCCTAGGGTCACAAAAACCTGTTTATTTGGGCTATTTCAATGGTAGTGATGGTGACGTACATAAATCGCAGCAATGGCCGTTAGCAAAGTCTGAATCTCACGAAATGTCTCATACAGGTAGAAGACATATTGTTAGACTTGGATTCCAAAGATGGGGTCCCTACATCTCTGCAAACCAGAGTTACAGGGGTCCAAAATTGGTAAAATCCCCCATAGGATTGCATTGCCTCCCTATTTCACTTTCCAAAATCTCTCATCTTTTCAAAGGGCAATGGCTCAGCAGTACCAAATTTTCTAGCATTGTAGGGACCCTTAGGGGGAACATGACTGGTGAGTTTCGGGCCCCTAGGCCAAAGAGGTCATAGCCTAGGGTCACAAAAACCTGTTTATTTGGGCTATTTCAATGGTAGTGATGGTGACGTACATAAATCGCAGCAATGGCCGTTAGCAAAGTCTGAATCTTACGAAATGTCTCATGCAGGTAGAAGACATGTTGTTAGACTTGGATTCCAAAGATGGGGTCCCTACATCTCTGCAAACCAGAGTTACAGGGGTCCAAAATTGGTAAAATCCCTCATAGGATTGCATTGCCTCCCTATTTCACTTTCCAAAATCTCACATCTTTTCAAAGGGCAATGGCTCAGCAGTACCAAATTTTCTAGCATTGTAGGGACCCTTAGGGGGAAACATGACTGGTGAGTTTGGGCCCCTAGGCCGAAGAGGTCATAGCCTAGGGTCACAAAAACCTGTTTATTTGGGCTATTTCAATGGTAGTGATGGTGACGTACATAAATCGCAGCAATGGCCGTTAGCAAAGTCTGAATCTCACGAAATGTCTCATACAGGTAGAAGACATATTGTTAGACTTGGATTCCAAAGATGGGGTCCCTACATCTCTGCAAACCAGAGTTACAGGGGTCCAAAATTGGTAAAATCCCCCATAGAATTGCATTGCCTCCCTTTTTCACTTTCCAAAATCTCACATCTTTTCAAAGGGCAATGGCTCAGCAGTACCAAATTTTCTAGCATTGTAGGGACCCTTAGGGGGAACATGACTGGTGAGTTTCGGGCCCCTAGGCCGAAGAGGTCATAGCCTAGGGTCACAAAAACCTGTTTATTTGGGCTATTTCAATGGTAGTGATGGTGGCGTACATAAATCTCAGCAATGGCCGTTAGCACAGTCTGAATCTCACGAAATGTCTCATGCAGGTAGAAGACATATTGTTAGACTTGGATTCCAAAGATGGGGTCCCTACATCTCTGCAAACCAGAGTTACAGGGGTCCAAAATTGGTAAAATCCCCCATAGGATTTCAATGCCTCCCTATTTCACTTTCCAAAATCTCACATCTTTTCAAAGGGCAATGGCTCAGCAGTACCAAATTTTCTAGCATTGTAGGGACCCTTAGGGGGAACATGACTGGTGAGTTTCGGGCCCCTAGGCCGAAGAGGTCATAGCCTAGGGTCACAAAAACCTGTTTATTTGGGCTATTTCAATGGTAGTGATGGTGGCGTACATAAATCGCAGCCATGGCCGTTAGCAACGTCTGAATCTCACGAAATGTCTCATGCAGGTAGAAGACATATTGTTAGACTTGGATTCCAAAGATGGGGTCCCTACATCTCTGCAAACCAGAGTTACAGGGGTCCAAAATTGGTAAAATCCCCCATAGGATTTCATTGGGCCTCCTATTTACCGTTCCAAAATCTCACACCATTTCAAAGGGCAATGGCTCAGCAGTGGCAAAACTCACCAGTCATGTTCCCCCTAAGGGTCCCTACAATGCTAGAAAATTTGGTACTGCTGAGCCATTGCCCTTTGAAAAGATGTGAGATTTTGGAAAGTGAAATAGGGAGGCAATGAAATCCTATAGAGGGATTTTACCAATTTTGGACCCCTGTAACTCTGGTTTGCAGAGATGTAGGGACCCCATCTTTGGAATCCAAGTCTAACAATATGTCTTCTACCTGCATGAGACATTTCGTGAGATTCAGACTTTGCTAACGGCCATTGCTGAGATTTATGTACGTCACCATCACTACCATTGAAATAGCCCAAATAAACAGGTTTTTGTGACCCTAGGCTATGACCTCTTCGGCCTAGGGGCCCGAAACTCACCAGTCATGTTCCCCCTAAGGGTCCCTACAATGCTAGAAAATTTGGTACTGCTGAGCCATTGCCCTTTGAAAAGATGTGAGATTTTGGAAAGTGAAATAGGGAGGCAATGCAATCCTATGGGGGATTTTACCAATTTTGGACCCCTGTAACTCTGGTTTGCAGAGATGTAGGGACCCCATCTTTGGAATCCAAGTCTAACAATATGTCTTCTACCTGTATGAGACATTTCGTGAGATTCAGACTTTGCTAACGGCCATTGCTGCGATTTATGTACGTCACCATCACTACCATTGAAATAGCCCAAATAAACAGGTTTTTGTGACCCTAGGCTATGACCTCTTCGGCCTAGGGGCCCGAAACTCACCAGTCATGTTCCCCGTAAGGGTCCCTACAATGCTAGAAAATTTGGTACTGCTGAGCCATTGCCCTTTGAAAAGATGTGAGATTTTGGAAAGTGAAATAGGGAGGCAATGCAATCCTATGGGGGATTTTACCAATTTTGGACCCCTGTAACTCTGGTTTGCAGAGATGTAGGGACCCCATCTTTGGAATCCAAGTCTAACAATATGTCTTCTACCTGTATGAGACATTTCGTGAGATTCAGACTTTGCTAACGGCCATTGCTGCGATTTATGTACGTCACCATCACTACCATTGAAATAGCCCAAATAAACAGATTTTTGTGACCCTAGGCTATGACCTCTTCGGCCTAGGGGCCCGAAACTCACCAGTCATGTTCCCCCTAAGGGTCCCTACAATGCTAGAAAATTTGGTACTGCTGAGCCATTGCCCTTTGAAAAGATGTGAGATTTTGGAAAGTGAAATAGGGAGGCAATGCAATCCTATGGGGGATTTTACCAATTTTGGACCCCTGTAACTCTGGTTTGCAGAGATGTAGGGACCCCATCTTTGGAATCCAAGTCTAACAATATGTCTTCTACCTGCATGAGACATTTCGTGAGATTCAGACTTTGCTAACGGCCATTGCTGCGATTTATGTACGTCACCATCACTACCATTGAAATAGCACAAATAAACAGGTTTTTGTGACCCTAGGCTATGACCTCTTCGGCCTAGGGGCCCGAAACTCACCAGTCATGTTCCCCCTAAGGGTCCCTACAATGCTAGAAAATTTGCCACTGCTGAGTAATTGCCCTTTGAAAAGATGTGAGATTTTGAAACTGTAAATAGGAGGCCCAATGAAAGCCTATGGGGGATTTTACCAAATTTGGAGCCCTGTAACTCTGGTTTGCAGAGATGTAGGGAACCCATCTTTGGAGCCCAAGTCTAACAATATGTCTTCTACCTGCATGAGACATTTCGTGAGATTCAGACGTTGCTAACGGCCATTGCTGCGATTTATGTACGTCAGACTCGCCACCATTGAAATTGCCCAAATAAACAGGTTTTGTGACCCTAGGCTATGACCTCTTCGGCCTAGGACTGCATTGAACGCGACCCACGCATTGTGCGCATTCTGGACAACACCAATTACTGGGTTTATACCTTTCTGGATCCACGGTACAAACACAATGTTCCAAAACTGCTTGAAGAAAGAGCCAGACAGGTCAAAATGGAAGAATACCAGCAGGCCCTTGTGGAGACTTTAGAGAGGAGATTGACATCCTCCCCCTCCTCTAGCCAGTTGTACGCCGACAGACTGACTTCCGCAAACCCAGGACGACCAGGAGGGCAGCAAACAACACAAGCCGCAGCTAGTGCCCAAAAGGGAATAGTATCGGCAGTGTCCTTGGAGTGGGAAAACTTTCTGACACCCATGCAGCAGCACACAGAACAGCAAGCGTGCAGATCCACCTCCAACACCGATCGCCTGGAGAAGATGGTCAAGGACTACATGTCAGATGGCGTAGCTGTGTTGAACAATCCATCTGCACCCTTCAACTATTGGGTATCGAAGCTAGACACCTGGCACAAACTGGCAATGTACGCAATAGAGGTGCTGGCTTGCCCGGCAGCCAGCGTTATGTCGGAACGCTGTTTCAGTGCTCCCGGAGGCATCGTCACAGATCGGCGGCGTATCCGCCTCTCCACAGAAAATGCAGACCGTCTGACTCAAATTAAAATGAATAAATCCTGGATTGGAAACGACTACGCAACACTCCCGGACCCCAACCAAGTAACATGAACAATGAACATCTGTGATGGGTTAGCGTTTCCGGTCCCTGTTTATTGAACCTCTCATCTGTATTACATTTATGACTGCATGGCGACAAAATGCAAATTGCTATCCGCACGCTTCTTGTCCTCATGCAAGGCCTGGGTTGTTGTGTCTCAAAGCGTGGCCTTCTCCTCCTGCGCCACCCTCCTCCTGTTCCATCACGTGTGCTGCTGCTGGGTTAGCGTTACCGGTCCCTTTTCCTGGAACCTCTTATATGTATTACATTTATGACTGCATGCCGACAAAAAGCATGTTACCTGTGCAAAGAAAACAGACATTTCCCGCATTTAAAAGACAGTTTTCCCTTTGAAACTTTAAAATCGATTTTCTCAAAAACTATAAGCTCTTTTTGCTAATTTTTTTTCCTCTTATACCCACTCCCAAGGTGCACATACCCTGTAAATTTGGGGTATGTAGCATGTAAGGAGGCTTTACAAAGCACAAAAGTTCGGGTCCCCATTGACTTCCATTATGTTCGGAGTTCGGGGCGAACACCCGAACATCGCGGCCATGTTCGGCCTGTTCGGCCCGAACCCGAACATCTAGATGTTCGCCCAACACTAGTATGTGTGCGTATGTGTGTATGTGCCGCGATCACTCGAAAACACCTTTGAACGAAACTTGGTATACAGATCCCTTACTACCTGGAATGATATGATTTGGGGGTCTCGCGTCCCCCCTGCACACCTGGGCAGAGCTACAAACAGCAAATCAGATTTCACCCATTCATGTCAATGGAAAAAATTGAAAAGGCTGCCATTCTCACAGTAATCAAGCCAGAGTCCCCACACTTGGCACAGTTGGTCACCTGGTGACCGAGGTTACAAATCCAGGAAAAGTGGGAGGAGTATAAAATAGCCAATCAAATTTTAGCCATTAATTTTAAATGGGAAAATGTAAACTGCAGCCAATCTGAGGCCTGGGGCACACCAAAACCCACTAGCAGATCCGCAAAATGCTAGCAGATTTTGAACCGCTTTTTTTTTATTTTTATGAGTAGTTTTGCTAGAGTTTTGCGGATTGCTGCTGCGGATTTCAGTGTACCATATTTCATATATTGTTACAGTAAAGCTGTTACTGAACAGCTTCTGTAACAAAAACGCCTGCAAAACCGCTCTGAACTGCCGTTTTTCAGAGCGGCTTGCATTTTTTCCTATACTTTACATTGGAGGCAGAAACGCGTTCGCAATCCAAAAAATGCCTCACCCCGGGAGTATGCGTTTCTGCAAAATGCCTCCCGCTCTGGTGTGAACCACCTCATTGAGATACATTACCCTAGCGTATCCGCAGCCGCAAGCGGCTGCAAAAACGCTCAGAAAGCCGCTCGGTGTGCCCCAGCCCTTAGGCCTCGATTCATCATTGTCTTTGAGATAACTTTTTCTAGTTTGTTAAATTACCGAATTCGAAGTTTATCGATTTCTAGTTGTATTCATCAAGGTTTTTCCACATTCGGTGTGAATTTGATAAAATTGTCGATAACAATTCAGTAACCATTCGGTAACGTGTCGATATTTCCATTTTACAGCGGTAATTTAACACAAGGCCATAAGATTCCCATGGAATTGTGGGTAAAAGGCAGTCCTTTGAGCACTACGTAGCAACATTCTGAATAGGGCTTAACACCTGGACCAGGATTCTGGAAGTGGCTTGGGACAATCCCACAATTTCGCCAGCTACGGCTCCTATCAAATTGTGGGATTGTCCCAAGCCACTTCCAGAATCCTGGTCCAGGTGTTAAGCCCTATTCAGAATGTTGCTACGTAGTGTTCAAAGGACTGCCTTTTACCCACAATTCCATGGGAATTTTATGGCCTTGTGTTAAATTACTGCTGTAAAATGGAAATATCGACACATTACCGAATTGTTTTTGAATTCACACCGAATGTGGAAAAACCTTGATGAATACAACTAGAAATCGATAAACTTCAAATTCGGTAATTTAACAAACTGGAAAAAGTTATCTCAAAGACAATGATGAATCGAGGCCCAAGTCTCTGGGTGAATGAGATTAAGATACAGGAAAGTGGGTGGAGCCTGCAACAGCCAATCAAAATTCACCTATTAATTTTCAAGGGGAATATTTAAACTGCTGCCATTCTTACACTGTTTATGCCAAAGGCTTCAAACTTGCCACAGTCGGTCATTGGGTGACTGGAGTCAAAATTCACTAAAAGGGCGGGGCTACAAGCGGCCAATTAGTTTTACTTGCTGGATAAACTGCTTCTATTCACACAATGTTGATGCCAGGAACCTGAAAGCTCATAAACGTGGTCATTGAGTGACTGTGTGTCAAGGTTATAAAAAGTGGGTGGAGCCAAAGACAAATTTCACTGGGAAAAAATAAACTGCAACCATTACACTGTTAATGGCAGGGTTCTCAAACTTTGCACATGTGGTCACTGGGTGACTGGGATTAATATTCAGGAAAATGGGTGGAGCCTACAACAGCCAATCAAAATTCACCTGTTGATTTTCAAGCAGAATATTTAAATTGCTGCCATTCTTACAATGTTAATAGCAGATGCCTCAAACCTGCTACAGTTAGTCACTGGGTGACTAGGGTTCAAATTCTGAAAGGGGGCGGAGCCGCAAACAGTCAATCAGATTTGTTTAATTTCAATGAGAACATACACATGATTGATACCAAGGATCTCAAAGCTCATAAATAACAAATAAATAAACAACTAAATGTTTTACATGGGAAAATATAAACTCCAACCATTCTTACACTGTTAATGGCAGGGTTCCCAAACTTGACACAGTTGGCCACTGGGGGACTAGGATTAATATTCACAAATGTAAGTGGAGCCTATAACAGCCAATCAAAATTCACCTATTGATTTTCAAGTGAAATATTTACATTGCTACCATTCTTACACTGTTAATGGCAGAAGCCTCAAACCTGATACAGTCAGTCACTGGGTGACTGGGGTCCACATTCACTAAAGGGGTGGAGCCACAAACATCCAATCAGATTTGTTAGATTGATTTCAGCCATTCTGCTTTCGGCAGGGTTCTCAAACTTGACACAGTTGGTCACTGGGTGACTGGGATTAATATTCAAGAAAGTGGGTGGAGCCTACAACAGCCAATCAAAATTCACCTACTGATTTTCAAGGAGAATATTTACATTGCTGCCATTCTTACACTGTTAATGGCAGAGGCCTCAAATCTGGTACAGTCAGTCACGGGGACACTGGGGTTTAGATTCTGAAAAGGGGCGGACCACAAGCAGCCAATCAGATTTGTTTAATTTCAATGGGAAAATGCTATTTATTGATGCCAATGACTCCCAAGCTCATTAACTAGTTCATTGTCAAGGTTAGAAATAGTAAAGGAGCCAAATACAACTATTTTTTTACATGAGAAAATATAAACTGCAGCCATTCTTACACTGTTAATGACAGGGATCTCAAACTTGCCACAGTTGGTCACTGGGTGACAGGGATTAATATTCAGATAAGTAGGTGGAGCCTACAACAGCCAATCAAAATTCACCTATTGATTTTAAAGGAGAATATTGACACTGATGCCATTCTTACACCATTAAGGCAGAGGCCTCAAACCTGCTACAGTTGGTCATTAACTACTTCGGCCTCCTGGACGTACTAGCTATGCCCAGGAGGCCATGTGCGCGTCCGCACGCTCCCGCGGCCGATCGTTAGCCAGGCAATCAGTGAATTGGGCTATGGTGCCTGATCACTGATTCCTCTCCCCCGCAGAAAAAGCGACAGCTTCTCTCAGAAGCTTCGCTTTTTCTGGCTGTTGCATCCCCCATGCGTCTTTCTAAGTGTATGTTATGCTTAGAGTGACGTCATATAAACAAACTCATGGCCGCCATCTTGTGGCCAAAAAGTAAAACTACATCTAAAAGTATAAAAAAAATAAAACTCAACACACATTTACATTACAAACTACTGTTTACATCCCACCCTCCCAAAAATACCCAAACAAAATGTTTAATATAAAAAAACAAAAAACATGTAAATAAAAAAAAACATGTAAATATTTACCTAAGGGTCTAAACTTTTTAAATATCAATGTAAAGATGAAATATTTATATATTTTTTTTATTCTAAACTTATTAAACGGAAAAAAACGGAAAACGGAAAAAATGCACCTTTATTTCCAAATAAAATATTGTCGCCATACATTGTGATAGGGACATAATTTTAATGGTGTAATAACTGGGACATACGGGCAAATACAATACATGAATTTTAATTATGGAGGCATGTATTATTTTAAAACTATAATGGCTGAAAACTATTGAGAAATATTGAATTTTTTCGTTTTTTTTCTTATTCTTCCTGTTAAAATGCATTGACATTAAAGTGTCTCTTAGAAAAATGTACCACCCAAAGAAAGCCTAATTGGTGGTGGAAAAAACAAGATATAGATCAGTTCATTGTGTTAAGTAGTGATAAAGTTATAGGCTAATGAATGGGAGGTGAACATTGCTTGGATGCATAAAGTGAAAACGACTGAAGGCTGAAGTGGTTAAAGGGAACCAGAGGCCCCAGGAAAAATATTCTATACATACCTGGGGCTTCCTCCAGCCCCATACGCCTGGATCGCTCCCACGCCGCCGTCCTTTGCTGCCTGGATCCGCCGGTACCGAGTCCCGTCATGGCCGCCAGTCGGCCAGTCGGCTGGCAGACGCGGCCAATTGTCCGCATCACACTGGGCTCCCTCTATAGACGTACGCGTGAGGCTGCTTACTGCGCAGCCGCATGCGTACGGGTATGGAGGGAGCCCCTGTGATGCGGACAGTTGGCCGCGTCCGCCGGAAGTGACGGGTCCCGGTACCGCCGATCCAGGAAGCGGAGGATGGCGGCGTGAGAGCGATCCAGGCTTATGGGGCTGGAAGAAGCCCCAGGTATGTATAAAAGCTTTTTCTTTTTTTTTTTCTTACGTTCCTCTCTGGTTCCCTTTAAGTGACTGGGGTTGAAATTCACTTTTTCAAATTTCACTGGGAAAATATAAACAGCAACCCTTCTTACACTGTTAAATGGCAGGCTTCTCAAAATTTGCCCAGATAGTCACTGGGTGACTGAGATTAATATTCTGGGAAATGGGTGGAGCCCATAAGAGCCAATCAAAATCCACATGTCGATTTTTAAGGGGAATATTAAAATTGCTGCCATTTTTACACTGTTTATAACAGACGCCTCAAAACTGCTACAGTTGGTCATTGGGTGACTGGAGTTCAAATGCTGGAGAGGGGCGGAGCCACAAACAGCCAATCAGATTTGTTTAATTTCTATGGGAATATACAAATTATTGAAGCCAAAGATCCCAAAGCTCACAAACTTGGTCACTGAGTAATTGTGTGTTAGGGTTAGAGAAAGTGGGCGGAGCCAACACCAGCCAAATACATACCCGAAATAAATACATACACACACACAAACTTTCCACTTACTTCGCGCAATGTCATCTTTTACGCTCTCGGTGGCCTTCATCTTCTCCATATGCTTACAGCAGTCCAGGAAGGCAGCAGCACACTTCGCCCCATCCTGTATGCGTTTTGCCCGCTTTTCGCAGCTAATTTTCATAGGAAGCTCTCTCATACCATCTCGGCAGCAAACACGCTCCTCCCCTTCATATTTAAATGCTGCAAGATCAACAGGTAAAAAATATGCTCATTTTTGGCTCTTAGGATAGTGCACTTAGTGTTGCTAGTCACCAGTCATTTTCGCATTGAAAATGGCATTTTCGATTTCGAGAAAATTTTCACAGAAAAATATAGAATTTTCGCAATATGGCAAAAATTACAGAAAACTTGAAAAATCATTGTTTTTACTGCGAAAACATGAACAATCATTTATTTTTAGCTTGAAAACATGAACAATAATTTATAATTCAGCATGAAAACATCAACCATCATTTATTTTTACTGTGAAAACTTGCGCAAAATGCGAACAAATCACAAACTTATTACAAAATGATATTCAATGGCATTTTCTCTCGAAAGTCGAATTTAACATTATTTTCGTGTAAGTTAATGCAAAAAGAATATTTGCATTTTCGCTCATCACTGAATGCACTTTCCAAATGAGGCCTGTTCTCAGGCAGATGGATAACTGTAGCTGAAAAAACACAATTAAAGAACAAAAACGAAGTGTGACTTCTACTTCTACACCTCAGGTTTTCTTTAAAGGATACTTGAAGTGACATGTGACATGATGAGATAGACATGGGTATGTACAGTGCCAAGCAAACTAACAACTATGCTGTGTTCCTTTTTTTCTTTCTCTGCCTGAAAGAGTTAAATATCAGGTAAGTAAGTGGCTGACTCAGTCCTGACTCAGACAGTAAGCGACTACAGTGTGACCCTCACTGATATGAAATTTCAACTATAAAACACTTTCCTAGCAGAAAATAGCTTCTGAGAACAGGAAAGAGAAAAAAGGGTCAATGCTTCATAGATTTTAGCTCTGGCATACTTCAATGAATGTGTCATTGAGCAAAAACAATAAAACAGTTAAAAGTTAAAAAGTAGATTTAAAAATAAAATAAAACTGTGGAATATCTTAAAAAGTAATTTTTTAGGAGACGGAAGATAGATACAATCTTTTATTTCATTTGTTTTTTTTTCACTTGGGGTGTCCTTTAAGGCCTCTTTCACAGTGGGAGGTTGCGTTTGACGTTGCATTTGACGCAACCTTAAAGTTGCACAACGTACCCCTAACGCAGCACATGTAGGCTATGAGATTAGACGTTATTTTGCACTGCGTTATGTGTCTCTTGGTGCACCGTTTTCGTTGCATACTCATGGAACGAAAACAGCGCATGCGTTACATTTAAAAAAAAAATTACTGAGCATGTGCAGCACACATAACGCAGCAGATACATTGCTAAACGCACCGCATGCAGCATGTTTCAATAACACTACACGTTACACCCTAACGCAACGTGTGCACTGTGAATGTCACACAGACTTTGCATTGCTGTGCGCTACTCTGCGTTAAAGTATTTTCTAACATGCGACTTTAACGTCGGACTGTGAAAGAGACCTAAAGCACAACTGAACTGAACTCAAAGCTGTTCGTAAAGTCCCTCAGCTTCTTCTGAGTCCCCTTGGTCTCCTATTGGCAGCTTCATAAGATCTGCGACTGGAACTCCAGCCGCGTCTACTGCACATGCGTGGTTCTCGATTGTGCTCCCCGTCGCCCGATCACGAGGGGCTGGAAGAAGCTCCAGGTAAGTAAGTCCACAGTTTTGAGTACAGAGTTCAGCTTTAAAGTGACCCTCTTTGTAGGAGCGATACAGCTTTTCTTTACCTGCTTGGAGAGGAGAAATACAGACACCAGGACAGATTGAATAATCTGGCTTTGGTTTCGGTTTTACCTTGAGCGTCCTTTGTTTGAATCAAAGCCGCGGTGTCACGCCTTCTGCGCTTTTTGATCCCACCATGGCATAGAGGCTCTGTTCAGTAAAAGAGAAGTAAATTAAACTGGTTGAAGTGAAGCAGATATGCAGGTCTTCTGGTTCATCTCAACACACACCTAGAATACAGACTACACATGTCTTTAGTTCCAAGCAAGCTCCTGCTCTGACACATTACTCTGATCAGATCAATTCACTGGGGGGATGGCTTGTCGGCTATACTTACCACTGCCATAGCTCACAATAAAAATGTGTGGCTTTTGGTGGGCCAGGTCCTTTATTTGGCCACCGATGATTGGTTATTGAAGAATTGCTGCTCAGCTAGTGAGTAGCCGAGTATGCCAGGAGTGTTACATTATATAGCTGAGTGCCAGCTCTTGGTCCATCAATAATTGGTGCTGGGCTACTAAGGAGTAGGGATGGTTATAAATTCCAATGACCCCAAATGCCAATTACCAATTCTGCTGATTTCCAGGGAAATCAGAATTTCTGAAACCGATTACCACGGAAAGTTTTTTTTGGCCATTTTTGTAAATAAAGTTATGATTTTTTTAAGTTGTTTTTGCAGAATACGATATATTTTGCAAGTGTCTGCTATTATGCGGACATCCTTAATACAATACCAAATTATTTGATTGGCCAAATATTTACGAGTTGAAAGTAATGGACCAATCACAGGATGCTGAATTTTTCTGTGGAATTCCAGTTTCTGAGGTAGACCTCTGCATTCTCTGGTGGTCCAATACTACCGAGCATTTATGAGTCTTGTCATTGTCCTACAATTTCCAATTATAGGCCAATCACAAGACTTGGAATTCTGAAATACTCGGTAGTATTGGACCAATCAGAGAATGCCGAGGTTTACCATGTAAATCGTTAAACCACCAAAATTTTAGGAGACACAGGTGGCTTTTTCATCCTGTTGTAATATAGACAGTGTTTAAATAAAGTGTCCTTGTATCGAGTGCCGAAATCCGACAATCTTCATTTGTCATTAACATTTTAGGACAATCACAAGACTTGGTAACACTTTGTAGTATCTGAGTCCCGTGATCTAAAATATAAGAGACTTTAAAGGACAACTGTACGCTATTAAAAAAAAAAGGGGGTATGCGTCCTGTGCCCGCGTTGGGACAAAATGATCCTCCGGTCCCCCAGTGTGGCTCACTACCATTTCTTCCGACTGTAATGTAGCTGGCCACTGTGTCTTCGCTGCCCTGGCTATGCGCATCCTCGCTCTTGTCACCATGAGCGCCCTGTGCAGAAACAGTACGCGTACT
Organism: Hyperolius riggenbachi; assembly: GCF_040937935.1. Classification (NCBI taxonomy): domain Eukaryota; kingdom Metazoa; phylum Chordata; class Amphibia; order Anura; family Hyperoliidae; genus Hyperolius; species Hyperolius riggenbachi. The sequence goes on from NC_090648.1 coordinate 52,567,801, forward strand.
GTGCCTGCGCAGGACACTTCCGATGACGTGAGCGGGAGAGAGGACGTGCCTGGCCAGGGCTGCGCAGGCGCAGTTGCCGTCGACATTGAAGTCACCGAAAATGGAAGTGAGCCGAAGTGGGGTACCGGAGAATCGTTTTGTCCCGGCATGGGTACAGGACATCTGCGGGGGGCTGGTAGAAGCCCCTGGTAGTTTATTTTTTTTTTATATAACTTTCAGGTGTCCTTTAAGTTGTAGCTGCAGTGCTAACCAGAAAGAGTTAATCTCTCAGCAGCACAGGAAGTGGAGGAAGTGGGTGGGCGAGGGAAGCTTTTTACACAGAGAGAAGGACTGGAGGCTACATCCTTCCAGCTCCTCATTGACTACCTCATGTGAGTGATGATGAAATATGAGATAGGCAAAAAAGGTGCAGGAAATTTGGGTGACACATGCGCCGCCATAGGCCGTAATGTGAATTACGGCTATAGCAGCGCTTAGACAGAAATTTGGGCGTCGTCAAAAGACGGAGCCCACACTATTATAAAAACAGCATTATTCCGCTGCCAGCAGCAGTTGGCAGATGAATTACGTTTTACCTCTAATTCCACGGCGTCTTGGTGGGGGGGAGGGGGATAATATTTAACGTCGCCGGGGCTTTTGCAGGAGCAGGGTGAGACATTTTTCAGCTTTGCTCGGCGCCCAAATTTCCCAGAGCCTTAATTACATGCATGGAATGGGAAAGGATTATAGTTATTTGCTTTTCTTTATTTTTATACAGTCTAAGCCTAAAGGTGGATTGTGATCACCTGATCGCTGAGTTGTTGAACCATGGAAGTTGTTGCCTAGAGCCAGTCCAGTATCGTAAAACACCCCTGCAGCATCAGCACCGCCCCCCGGGGTGCAGCCAATGTCGTACTTCTCCACCGAATCCCACACCTTTATAATGGAAGAAGAACTGATGTTTATGCATGTCAGATTTCACATCCGTATAGTCTAAGACCAACTTTATAATTATCATCATCATCATCAACTCCAACAAATGTTCAACCACCATCAAAATTGCCCTCCTGGTCAGTAAGTCTCCAATTATTTTAGCCATCATGTTCATTTCCACCATAACTATTGCCACCATCGATTAGGTGCTGATGATTTCAAGTTGATTCCAATTTTATTTTATTTTTGTTTGTTTTTTAAATTTCAGCTTTACATTGAACCCATCAAAGTGGTGGCTGATAATTACTAATGTTCCAGCCAGTTCCAGGCTGCATAAATTTGCATAAAATTAACAGACCATCATCTTCCCTCAATTCATGCATCCCCTTGAATGTATGGGCATCTCACAGACAGTGTTGCTTGCGAATTTCGCCGGTCATTTTTGCATCAAAAATGCTATTTTGAGAAATTTATTGGGTGAAAAATAGCTTGTATTTTAGCGTTTTTTTGCAAAAATGCGTAAAATCAATATTTTGGCCACAGAGGAACTATATTTTTACAGTCACAATTTTTACAGCCAAAATGAGAAAAAGTTATATTTTTACCGCAAAATTTAGCAAAAAGCGTGGAAAATGCAAAAAATGACTAAACTAATTTTTAATTGAATTGTTGCTGAAAAATCTAATTTAACCACTTCGGGACCAGCACCCTCTGCCCCCTTAAGGACCAGAAGGTGCTGGTCCAGTAAACCGCCACTTCCCGATGAATCGCCGCTAAAATCCGCCGCTCCCGGTGGTCACGCCGCTCTGTCCCCACCGCAGGCTGCTCTCTCTGCTGTCGCTATTATGGCAGAGCGCTGTGCGCCCGCCAGGTACCGCTTTCATTGCCTCTTGACCCCGTCAATCAATGTAAGCCAATGGGAGTGGCTTACAGTAATGACAGGGCCAGGAGCCAATGAAAACGGCTCCTGCCCGGCTCACAGTGCTCTGCCGTCATAGAGGCGGCAGGGCATCATATTGCAGCGGAGATTGAGCGGCGACAGCGGCGGGGACGAGCGGTCAATGGGACGTAGAGCTTACGTCAGGTCAGAACTGCAGTGCCCCCTGCCCGCCGTAGATTTATTGTGCGGTGGTCCGCAGGTAGTTAACATTATTTTCGTGAAAAATAAATGTGAAAAGAATATTATTATTATTATTATTTATTGTATTTATAAAGCGCCAACATATTACACAGCGCTGTACATTAGTTTAGGTTACAGACAATATTTAGGGGTGACATACAACAAAATGACAATACCTGAATACAAGAAAGACCAGATCACGCAGCACAGTATGAGTTCATTTCCGCTCATCACTACTAACTGACCATCAAACTACACATAGGTTTAGGCTTGCAGTGTTTTTGGAGAATACCTATCAACAATAACAGTAAAACTGTTTGCTTTGGCTTTACAAATAATAGAAAATCAGTCCAGCATACTAAAATCCCCTAATGCTGAAAACATCTCTGTTTCCTCAGATAAAGCCTGACGCGACACATTTTGTGTGACTAACAGGCACGGGCAGGCACACCATATACTTGTTTGGGCTAGACCAATCTGTCGCATACACCTTACTCAAGCAAAAGCATTGTGCACATGCGAGTTTAACGTCTTGCCGACCGCTCCACGCCAATTGGCGTGAAAGCGGTGGCAGCCCTAGGACCGCTCCACACCACACGCTGTACTGGGGACAGTCGTGTAACATGGCTATCCCTCTGGGGGACACAAAAGCGATCGGCGGTGATAGGCTGACTGGGGGAGGGAGGGAAAGTTAATAAAGAAATAGTAATTTTTATTACAAAATAAATAAGAAAAATATTTATAAAGCAAAAAACAAACATTGGGGGAGTGACCAGACTCCACTAACAGAGAGCTCTGTTGGTGGGGAGAAAAGGGGGGGGGGATCACTTGTGTGCTGAGTTGTACGGCCCTGCAGCGAGCCCTTAAAGCTGCAGTGGCCCAATTGAAGAAAAATGGCCTGGTCTTTAGGGAGGTTTAACACCGCAGTCCTCAAGTGGTTAAATTCGGCCAAGGGACAATGATTGCCTCAGTTGAGCATCTAGCATAAGTACAGTGGCAGTGATGAGAAAAAATGGCAATATTCTTTATTCATTAAATTTTGCAAAAAGAATGTAAAATTTTAATGATTTGATTGTTTTTTGTTTTTTTGCATTTTTGCCGTAAAAATGCTCATGGTAAAAATATTGTTTTTCCACGTTTTTGCGTGTTTTTGCTAATTTTAATGGTAAAATATTGGGGTTTTTTCGCATTTTCCCCAAAAATGCGAAAATACAAGCTATTTTTGCGTATATTTTTTTTAAAATCACATTTTTGATGTGAGAATGACTTTGGAGAAAATTTGCAAGCAACACTGTACAGCAGCTCCCTGATCTCTTTTGGCATGTCAGCAAGTTCAGCCCAGTACTGGTAGAGGGCATTGTTCTCCCAACTCACCTGCCTCCTCCCCCCTCTCCACTCATAACACTGACCTTCCCCCTCACCATACAATGTAGCCAAACTCAATACCAAACAAAGTGATGTTCTACTCCCTACCACTTGTCCTGCCATGCTAAGCATTCAGCTATATGATAGCTGAGCAGTCACGGCATGCGCAGTTGGCCCCGGACCAGAGGACTTTCCAAGGCCAATTGCAGAAGATCCAGGAGGCGGAGGAGGAGAGTGAGGGAGCAGCAAGTCTGAAGGGGGCTGGAGGAAGCCCGAGGTTTGTATATTTTTTCTTTCCTGCCCCATCTCAGGTTTCCTTTAACAATCTGAAGTAGAAAGTACAGGTTTAACATAACATGTTTCAGAAGTTATGGATGGCATAATTTAGACCACCAGGGACTTTGTTAGCCCCAAAAGATGACTGGCACGTGCCCCAGATCTATTCTGAGGTGCCCCAGATGTCCCCCAGGCAGAGCCAGGCAGCAGGCAGCAGTACCACAGCACCCAGCATGCTATCATAGAGACACCACAGCTCTTAGACCATTGTTAAGTTCATGTAACTGTTGCTCCACCCATGACCACACCCACATTCTGGTACATGGACACACACCTATTTTTCAAATGCAGTACCCAAAAGTGCCCCAAATCTTAGGATCCTAGCAACACCCCTGTAGACCACTATACTTTAGCTAGAGAATCCAGTGGTTCCAGGTATTTTGACATCCCTGCATATTTTCCTGCAATTTAGCAGATAGGTGTTCAGCCAGCATAATTGTATTTAGGAGATCAAAGACCTGTTCAGGGTGTAGGTGCGGAGAGTACCAACTCCTCGCCAGAACGCGCTTTGCCATGGAGGCGACTTGCTGGATAAGTCGATAAACAGGAGTGTGAGGCGTTTAGGGGTTCTTTGCCAAGTAAAAATACACATGGTAGTAACGTGATCGATAGGCCTGAAATCTGGGTTTTAATAAGCTTAAAGAGAACCAGAGACGAAGCACCCTCATGTATTTTATTACATTTATCAGTGGGAACATGACAGTAAACACCTATCATGCTTTTAGTTTTATTCTTCTCAGTCTAATCTATCTGTTTCAGCTGTGATAACAATCCACCGATTGATTCAGTCTAGGTTTGACCTGGAATCATTATAGCTGAGTCACTCTTCTGTGGAGTCTTTTCAAGCCCAAGCCTGCCCCCTCCTGGCTCAAATTTCCTACTCAGAGCTGTTGACATGGGAGGGGCTGCTGCTGCCGAGAAAGAAGCTCTGAAACAGACAAGTGTATCTGTGTGCAGTGTGCAGCCAGTCATTATCTACTGTATGCAGTTTCATTCCTATGAGAGACACTTCCTACAGGCAGCCACACAGCATACCAGAATAATAGTTGAAAGCAGACAGATGAAAGGCTGCAGCAGCCCTGCTTGTCTATAGTCTCATAGAGGCTAGACAGCACATCCAGAACAACCTGGCGGCCATATTGGATATTTCCTGGAGCAATAATGGATAAAAAAACACTCAAAAAGACACACCAGAGTGGCGAAATTATCAGGTAGAGCATTTATTCTTTACAAGCTATAGACCGATACGTTTATTTTGTGTGAATCGTTCATCTCTGGTTCCCTTTAAATACAATTGCCTTAGTACATTTTTGAACATACCTTAGTCTGTGAAATCTTATTCTTGCTATTCAACACATAGACTCCTTTATCCACGGCCACTAATCCCACTTGGGCCTTGGGGTCAGCTTTGAGCTTAAGCTTGATGGTGGCTCCGGGATGTTGTACTTGGTTGTCTCTCTCCTGATTACCTGATAGTTCCAGCTGTGGGAAACAGAGACCAAAATATAGCAGTGTTGTCAGTAGTTTGTCTGAAGCAAAAATCGACTTAGGAGATAACGAATTGTATGTGTAGAACGGATAATAGATAGACCATTGGTAGCAAAAAAAAAGAATCTCCTATTTTTATTTTCAGTTATATAGCTTTATTTATAACAGTAGACAGCATTAGACTGTCACAGTTGCAGTCTAGAATCTACAGTAAAACAAAGCAGAAGTAATGGCTCTTGGAACTTTCCTGTGGTAAACCGTACAGTGGGATGCGAAAATTTGGGCAACCTTGTTAATCGCCATGATTTTCCTGTATAAATCGTTGGTTTTTACGATAAAAAATTTCAGTTAAATGTATCATATAGGAGACACACACAGTGATATCTGAGAAGAGAAATGAAGTTTATTGGATTTATAGAAAGTGTGCAATAATTGTTTAAACAAAATTAGGCAGGTGCATAAATATGGGCACCACAAAAAAGAAATGAAATCAATATTTAGTAGATCCTCCTTTTGCAGAAATTACAGCCTCTAACTGCTTCCTGTAGGTTCCAATGAGAGTCTGGATTCTGGTTGAAGGTATTTTGAACCATTCCTCTTTACAAAACATCTCTAGTGCATTCAGATTTGATGGCTTCTGAGCATTGGACAGTTCTCTTTAACTCACACTACAGATTTTCAATTATATTCAGGTCTGGGGACTGATATGACCATTCCAGAACGTTGTACTTGTTCCACTGCATGAATACCTTAGTGGATTTTGAGCAGTGTTTAGGGTCTTTGTCTTGTTGAAAGATCCATCCCCGGCGCAGCTTAAGCTTTGTCACTGATTCCTGGACATTGGTCTCCAGAATCTGCTGATACTGAGTGGAATCCATGTGTCCCTCAACTATGACAAGATTCCCAGACCCTGCACTGGCCACACAGCCCCACAGCATGATGGAACCACCACCATGTTTTACTGTAGGTAGCAGGTATTTTTCTTGGAATGCTGGAATAATCGTACTCAATGCCAAGCCGCTGCAGCTAAAGCTAACAAAATTTTGGGATGCATTAAAAGGGAAATAAAAACTCGAGATGCTAGCATAATATTGCCCCAGTTTAACTCTGTAGTAAGGTCACATCTGTAATATGGAATTCAGTTCTGGGCACCACATTACAAAAAAGATATTGCAGTTTTAGAGAAGGTGCAGAGACGAGCACGTTTTAGCCATTTATTTAGGAAAGGGTTCTTTACAGTAAGAGTGATTAAGAAGTGGAATGCATTGCCACAGGAAGTAGTTATGGCAAACTCTATACCTGCATTTAAAGGGGGCTTTGATGCTTTTATTGCATTGAAAGACATCCATGGCTACAATTACTAGGTAATGCCTAATGATGTTGATCCAGGAATTGCCATCTGGAGTCGGGAAGGATTTTTTTCCCTTTTGGGGCTAATTGGACCATGCCTTGTAAGTTTTTTTTTCCCTTCCTCTGGATCAACAGGGATATGTGAGGAAGCAGGCTGATGTTGTACTTTGTTCTCTGGTTGAACTCGATGGACGTATGTCTTTTTTTATACCCAAATAATTATGTAACTATGTGTTCTTTATTCTCCATGCATAATACCTCTTGTTATGCCCAAATAACTCCATTTTAGTTTCATCAGTCCACAGCACCTTATTCCACAATGAAGCTAGCTTATCCAAATGTGTTTTAGCATACCTCAAGCGGCTCTGTGCTGTGGGCGGAGAAAATACTTCCTCTGCATCACTCTCACATGCAACATCTCCTTGTGTAAAGTGCGCCGATTGGTTAAACGATGCACAGTGACTCCATCTGCAGCAAGATGATGTTGTAGGTCTTTGGTGCTGGTCTGTGGGTTGCCTCTGACTGTTCTCACCATTCGTTGCTTCTGTCTATCCGATATTTTTCTTGGTCTGCCACTTCAAGCCTTAACTTGAACTGAGCTTGTAGTCTTCCATTTCCTCAATATGTTTCTAGTTTCTGGAAACAGACAGCTGAAATTTCTGAGACCGCTTTCTGTATCCTTCCCCTAAACCATGATGGTGAACAATCTTTGTCTTCAGGTCATTTGAGAATTGTTTTAAGACCCCTATGTTGTTACTGTTCAGAGAAAGTTAAAAGAGGAGGGAAACTTACAATTGACCCCCTAAATACTCTTTCTCATAATTGGATTCACCTGTGTATGTAGGTCAGGGGTCACTGAGCTTACCAAGCCAATTTGAGTTCCAATAATTAGTTCCAAAGGTTTTGGAATCAATAAAATGACAAATTTATGCACCTGCCTAATTTTGTTTAAACAATTATTGCGCACTTTCTGTAAATCCAATAAACGTAATTTCACTTCTGAAATATTACTGTGTGTGTGTCTCCTATAAGATATATTTAAGTGACATTTTTTTATCGTAACAACCAATGATTTATACAGGAAAATGATGGCGATTAACAAGGTTGCCCAAACTTTCGCATCCCACTGTATCTCAAGCTGTCTTTGGGCCCTGACACACTGGAGAGCGTTTTGCAGTTTTTTTTTTGTTTTTTTTTTAGAAACGCTTCCATTGCATAAAATCATAGCAAAATTGCAGCAATCACGATTTTTCAAAAAATCGTGATCATAGCTATTTTGCTGCGATTTTACCATGATTTTAAAGCAAGTCAATGGAAGTGTTTTTTTTTTTTTTTCCGAGGTCACCCAGGGTCCTCCTGGCTCCTCTCCGTATGCCTCCGCCGGCCCCCGTTACCGGCGACACCCGGGCCAGGTGTCGGGCCGGCTCTTCCTGGTTCCTGACGCTTGTCGTCATCACGGGAGCCAGCGTGACAGGTCTGCGCGTGCGTGGAAAACGGTGGATGCGCAGACCTGTCACGCCGGCCACCGTGATGACGCGTAGCGGCCGGTGGGAGGAGCCGGCCCGACACCCATCTCGGATGTTGCCAGTCACGGTGGCCGGCGGAGGCATACGGAGAGGAGCCAGGAGGACGCCGGGGGACCTCGCCGCCTACGATGGGCTGGAAAATGCCCCAGGTAAGTGTAATCTTTTAATTTTTGGCACTGCTCAGGGTCCCTTTAACCGTTCAAGGGACAACTGAAGTGAGAAGGATATGGAGGCTGCCATATTGATTTTCTTTTAAACAATATACCAGTTTCCTGGCTCTTCTGCTGATCCTCTGCCTCTAAAGGTAGCTATACATCTAGCGACTTGGCGGACGATCAGTTATGCAATTTGATTATTATAATTGGACCGGAATAAAATTGGAGCTGCCAAGAGCATGCACGGCGGTACCAGCGTGCAATATCTGGATAAGCGATGAACACAACGGAACCCCCGGTGCTGCCCCCCCGGTGTGAAATGTGCCCCATGCAGTATACTTTACCTGTTGGTGTCCGCCGTTGGCTCAGTCTCCGCACTGCCTCCCATACAAGCGCCCCCTGTGCTGGCATATGCGTGGGCACGTGTGTGATGTCACACGTGTGCCCACGTTACGCTCTCTCCCCCTTTTGTGACTTGGAATTTGTTACACATTTTACTCATGTTACTTTTGTCACTGTACTTACCAATTCTGTATTTTGTACTGATTTTGTATTATTTTGTACCCCATGTTTGTTTCTTACTTTGTACAGCACCACATGATATGTTGGTGTTAGGATATGTTATAATAATATAAAAGGGAACCTTAACTGAGTAAAAAAAAAAAAAGTTTCCCTTACCTTGTACTTCCCCAGACCCCTGCAGGCGTCCTGTGCCCGCGCCACCACTCACAGATCATCCAGTCCCCTGGCTGAGTTTCATTTTCGGCGAGCAGTGCACCTGCGCAGCTCTGGCCACACGCGTCCTTGATCGCACTCCCGTAGCTGTGTCCGTCTTGCAAGTGCACAGTTCACACGCGTACGTAGTACTATGCGTACGTACGTACATACGGAGTGCACGTACTGCGCAGGTACGAGGCAGCCACAGGGATGGGAGCACGATCGTGGACGAGCGTGGCCAGAGCCATGCGGGCGCACTGCTAAAAACGAAACTGAGCCATGGCAGGGGACCCGATGACCGGTGAGTGATGGAGCGGGCACAGGACGTCTGCAGGGGGATGGGGGAAAGTGAACGGTTTTTTTCTGAACTTAGTTAACCTCTTGAGGACTGCAGTGTTAACCCCCCCCCCCCCCCCCCCCTAGTGACCAGGCCATTTTATGTAAAATTGGCCACTGCAGCTTTAAGGCCAAGCTGCAGGGCCGCACAACACAGCACCCCCCACCCACCTCCTTTTTTTAATCCCCCCTACCCCCTTTTCTCCCCACCATCTGATCGTTCCCCTCATGTTTATTTATTTTTTTAGAAATATTTTTGTTTATTTCTTTTTATAAAAAAACCCTATTTCTTTAAAGATTTTCCCTCCCCCCACCAGCCTATCACAGCGATCGGCGGTGATAGGTTTCAGCCTATCACCGCCGATCGCTTCTAAGTCCCCCAGGGGGACAGCCATGTCACACGGCTGTACCCAGTACAGTGCTGCTGCTGATCGCATCGCTGTACTGATGTAAACACGGCGTGTAACAGTCTCCAGAACAACGATCGCCACTCGGAGACTGAAGCTCTGCTCTGCCTCTCAAGCACCCTGCGCGATCTCCAGCAAACTGCTGCCCCAGAACTTTACGCCGATCGGCGTTAGGCAAGCAGTTAAGGTTCCCTTTAATTACTCTTTCTGTACTGGAAAACAATATGAAACTCCTTACTTTGCTACTAATATTCTATTTATTATCCGTACTATACATACAATTCATCAGATTTGCTTTAATTTTAGAAAAAATATTTTAGCTTTGGATAGCGTGGAGAGCATTTGGCACGACTTTTAGATTTTGACTGCTTCAAGTGATCCTCAATTTCATTTTAGCAACATAAATAAAAATAAATCTGCTCTCAGGTCATTTCGATGTCGCGTAGATATTGCAGGCAATTCAGATGAACCAAATGCATGTCCAACTGCCGTCCATGATGTCCTTACCGTCCCCATGCAGGTGTCTGCCACATCTATCCATACAGAGTCTGCCACGATTTCACGCCCTGCTCCAGTATTAACCGTGTAGTATGCCAGGATGCGGAAAGATGGGATGAGATCTGCTGTTATCGGTAGCAGCATCGTAACAAAGGACTGGCCCCGCGCTCTCTCCTGTCGTCCAACCTTCCAGATTCTACCTTTATTTAATAACTGTAGGGTTAAAAAAAAAATATTTTGTTATAAAATGGAAAAGCGTACAGCCTGACCATCAGCGGTGTAACAGTAGCCGCCACAACTCTTGTTGTCACTTAAAGGGGGGCTGTTGAGGTTTTCTTGGTGCAGAGCAGTGGCAGCGAGGCATCATACTTTTACCTCATGGCACAGGTCCTCCTCACTCCTATTCAATGCAATGGCGAAGAGCACAGCTGAGTCAGCTGACTATCTTGCAGCTCCTGATGCACATCACATGACATGCAAAGATGGGGCGAAGACCACAGCTGACCATCTTGCAGCTCCTGATGCACATCACATGACATGCAGAGATGGGGTGAAGACCACAGCTGACCATCTTGCAGCTCCTGATGCACGTCACATGACATGCAGAGATGGGGCGAAGTGCACAGGTGACCATCTTGCAGCTCCTGATGCAAGTCACAGGACATACAGAGATGGGATGATAGGTGCAGAGTTACATTGAAAAGGAGTGGAAAGGACTTGTCCTATCGCTAGTATCAGATAAAGAATGGAGCTCCATGGATGCTCATCATGAGGTCGTGATCACGAGTAACTCGTGATCACAAGGCATTTTTTTGCGATCACAAGGTCGTAATCGGCTTTAGTGATCGGCTCTCGAGTTACTCGTGATCACTAGTCGGTATTCGTGATTAAAAACCCGCCAATTTTAGCAGTTAATAGCAAAGCCTCCTTACAGGCTAGAAACACCAAAATTCCTAGATATGTTAAGAAGAACAGTGGGAACAAGAGGAAATACATTTTTCAAAAAGACCTTATAGTTTTTGAGAAAATTGATTTTAAAGTTTCAAAGGAAAATCGATTTTTTTTTTTTTTTTTTTTTTTTTTTACAAACTCAGATGCATTTTTGATATGGGAAGTTTATCAGCTTATGGTCTAGTCGCTTGGACGCCCAAACCAGCGCTGAAAAATGCTTTCATCATTGTTTGAGCCATACATAGTTGAAACTTTATTTCACTATATTTATGTCTATGCGTGCTTCAAAAACCATAAACTCCCCCCTTCCCTTACGCAACCCTCCCCATTCCAGAATTAACCATGTCTTACCATATCCTGTATCCCCTATATCTTAAATGAAAGGGAGGTGTAATAACCTGTTGTTCTTGCAACCGAGTATGTATACACATTCAGAAACTCTTACATTCAACCAAGCATACCCTTCCTTAACCCATAACCCATCCATATTAACCTGTCCCAACCCACCTGACCACCCCACTTATCCACTCTTACCCCCACTCGTGTTATACAGCGTAGCCCCTAACCCATCTTATTATATGTATACTTATTGCTTATCCATATATTTTTTTGTAATTGATAGCCAGGTATCCCTATAGGGTCTGACCCACTGAGTACAATCTAAGTCGGGTGTGTGATCTGCTGTGTCGCCGTTGATTTCACTGCCACACAACCGATCCATTCTGCTCAACCAGTCATCGAGATGGGGGGGAGTCGAGTCTTTCCATTTTTCTACTATCATTCTTTTTGCGACTTTTGTTCCTAGCTCTTTAATTAGAGCACTTTCTTTACTATCGCCTGCTTCAGATATGCCAAAAATAGCTTCACTTGGAGAAAGTTTAAAGCCCCCTTCTAGCAGGTTTTTACAAAAGCTTATTATACTATCCCAAAAGGTCTTTGATATGGGACATGCCCACCACATGTGCAATTCGGACCCGTCCTCCTGCCCACACCTCCAGCACAATTCTCTTTGTTTGGAAAATTTTTGTATACGTTCCGGGGTAATGTACCATCTAGCAATGGTCTTGTACTGGGTAAGCTGGAGATCAATATCCGGGATCATCCAATTTTTATGCCAAATCGTGAGCCATTTACTTTTAAGCGAAGGGCCGAGGTCTCTTTCCCATTTTGTACAATAGTGTGGAGTAAAATTTTGCCTTTCTCCTTGGCAAATAAGTCTATTAAGTTTGGATAAAGCTTTGTCCATTTTTTTATTAAGGAGAATATGTTTTTCAAAAATATTTGGGTCGTTCCTTAATCTGACAAACTTGAATTTTAATTTATGTATAAAACTTCTCGCTTGCATTGTACCCCAAGTCTCCTTTTGCCTACGATTGTTTAATATGCCAGGTATCCCCAATGCAGGGTTTCCCCAGAGATTGATAATGCGCGTATCGGGGCTTATCGTGTTTCTGGAAAACCAGGACCTCACCAAGCCAGGCATGAAATCTGGATTCTCCCTTAAAGTGGTAAGTGGGGATGGGCCTGTGTCTTTGTGCCATTTTGAGACAAACCAAAAAAGAGTTTTTACTGTTGGTTTAATCAGAGGGTGATCCGTAGTGGAGTAAACTTTATAGATGTTTACTGGAATCCACGAGAAAATTAAATCTAAGTTACATTCGTCCTTTTCTAAGATGGACCAAGCTTTACCAGATCCAATGGGGGAAGATTCTATCTTCCAGTCCAAGACCCTTGCCAAGTGTGCACTTCTATAGTAATTTATAATGTTTGGTGCGGCTAGGCCTCCCTCCTCTTTCTGCCTAGAAATAAGTTTATAACTAATTCTACGTCTGGATTTACTCCAGATAAAATTTTGAAAAATTTTATGCCAGTTTTGGAACCATGAGTTGGGGATAGCCACTGGCAGGCTCCGCAAGAGAAAAATAAGTTTTGGTAAAACCAGCATTTTTAATATGCTGATCCTACCGATGACATTAAAACAGGGTCGATCCCATGATTGGAGTTTACCCTTGTACTCTTTAACAGTCTTAGAAAAGTTAGCCGTGAACAGGTCGTTAGGGTCTCTAGTGAGGGTAATACCAAGATATTTAATTGCTTGATCACTCCATCTAAATTTACTGTGTGTTTTAATAGCATTCACGGTGTCATGTGAACAACCCAAATTCAGGATTATAGTTTTAACCTGGTTAATCTTAAAATTAGAGTGCAACGAGAATACCTCGAGAAGTTTCTCACACCTGGCGATGGATTGGACTGGTTTGATCAAAGTTAGTAATAAATCATCGGCGTAGGCAAGTATTTTAATCTCCTCCGTCTTTGTTTTAACTCCTTTAACCATGTTATCATTCTGAATTAGTTGTATAAATGCTTCTAAACTAAAATTGAAGAGCCATGAAGACAATGGGCAACCTTGCCTAACCCCATTCTTAATATTGAAAGTATTGGATACGGATCCGTTTATATTGACGCCTGCACTTTGATTGATATATAATTTCTTTATTCTGTTTATAAAGTTCCGGCCCAGACCCAATCTTTCCAATATAGCAAAGACAAAATCCCTTGATAGACGGTCAAATGCCTTTTCTGCATCTACTGCAACCATAACTGCTTCTATTTTTCTCTTTTTACAAGTATGGATCAGATTTGTTGCAGCGTAGATATTGTCTTGAATTTGGCTATTTTTGACAAAGCCCGATTGTTGTTTGCCCAGAATTCTATCGGCAACCCTGGTCAGTCTATTTGCCAATATTTTTGCATAGATTTTCACATCGCAATTTAATAGTGAAATTGGCCTGAAGTTTGCACAGTCTAAATTTGATTTCCCTTCTTTAGGGATTAGTGTTAGTATAGCTTGGTTAGATTCTTTTGAGAAGGTAGCAGTTCCTTCTTTGTTATTGACCAAGTTGCAGAAAAGAGGGGCCAAAATATGAGCAAAGTGCTGATAGAATTCTATGCAGTAACCGTCAGGGCCCGGGCTTTTCCCCTTCTGAAGCTTAGACACTGTTTCCAGAAATTCACTTTCAGTCACTGGTGTTTCGAGCATTTCGCGGTCACTGTTATCTAAGACAGGTAGGTTAATATTTTCTAAATATTCTCTTGTGTTCGTGGGTTTTGGTATGTCAGTGTTGTATATACTTTCAAAGAAACTAGAGAATATCTTACCTATGGTTTCGGTGTCCTGAACAATGCTTCCATCATGATTTTTTATTTGGTGAATGAAGTTATTTCTTTGTTTTTTGTTGAGTAGGTCTGATAGTATTTTACCTGGTTTGTTCTTCCCGTGTATGAACTGTTTTTTTAAATTTTTGTACTCCTGTGAACATTTGTTATCAAGCAACTGATTTAGTTCTGTCTTAATCTTTGTGAGCTTAAACAAAGTTTTAGATGAGGGCCAGATTTTATGTTCTGCTTCTTCTGATTGTAGGTGGGCCAGAAGCTCAACAATCCTTTTCTGTTTTACCTTTTTTTTCCTATTACTTACCAGAATCAGAACTCCTCTAGATACACATTTTAAAGTGTCCCAGAGGATCAATGGTGACGTTACAGACGTCAAATTGAATTTAATAAATTCATTTAATGACTCAGCTATCTGACGTCTGGTGTCTTCTTCCTCTAGTAACGTTTTATCTAGTCTCCAGACTTTTTTCTGAGGTGATTTAAGGCCTAAATAGATTGTCATAATTACGGGGGCATGGTCTGAAAAAGTAATATGGCCAATTGAGACGTCAGAAACTGAAGTGATAAGATTTTCAGGGACTAAGAAGTAGTCTAGCCTGGAATAGTTTTGATGTACGCTAGAGAAAAAAGTGTAGTCTTTTTCGTCTAGATTTTTAATTCTCCATATATCGACAAGTTTTAAGGTCTTGAGTTCATTTTTGAGATTAACAATGTCACGTTTGGGAATACATGATAGCCCTTTGGAGGTATCGTATTTGGGATCAATCGTGAGGTTAAAATCCCCACCAATAACGGTTAAACCAACTGCTTTATCTTTGACTTTATTGAGGAAGTTAGTCAAAAAGGCCACTTGACCTTTGTTGGGGGTATACACATTAGCTAATGTTATTTGTCTGCCATTGACCGTCCCCAACACTATCAGTTCCCTGGCTTCTTTATCTTTGTATACGCGATTTATACAGAAGTCCATCCCAGATCTTATTGCAATCGCAACTCCGCATGTTTTTTTTTGCTCATTGAAGTTAATGATCCATTCTTTATATCTTTTGTCAAAGAATCTCGGGGTTTTTCCCTTTTGGAAATGTGTTTCTTGAATAAAGGCTATGTCAATTTTATTCTTTATTAATTCATCAATAATTCTTCTACGTTTACATCCGGAGTTGGCACCTTTAACATTAAGTGTAAGAATTCTTAATTTATCAGTCATATTAAAGGTTTATTTATTAAGGCCAGAAGAGAAGGGAGTACACTCTGTACAAGTTGCGCAAGATGGAGCAGAAGGGTGGGACCGCCTCGACAGATCAGGTCAGAATAAGCAACAACACACTCGTACATACCATTCAAAGACTCACATCCATTCAACCTTTCGAGGAAAATCGATTTTAACGTTTAAAAGGAATAAAGTATACATTCAAATGCGGTAAATGACAGTTAATGTATTTACCGCATTTAAATGTATACTTTATTCCTTTTAAACGTTAAAATCGATTTTCTCAAAAACTATGCTGCCATAGTTGTAGAGAATGACCCATATCTCCACCTGCTCATTCCTGACAACAGCATATGGAAGTCTGAGGTCAATAAAGAAGGCCTGGAAGACCTGGATATTATGTGGTTTGCCCACACAGATTAATTTCCTGCCAAGAAAAACACAAAAATTAGATGAGATGTTACTGCTAGTGCTGCTCGGATACCACTTCTCACTATCTTGATCTAATTCGGATCCAGATACCCAGATATCCGATCCGGGTCGGATATCTGAGTTTAAAACTTTCCAATCCGAACCGGATATCCGACCTTAGTATCCGGCCGTATTCGGATATCCGTATAGAAAACCGGAAGTGACCTGAAAATGGCAAAAAAAACCTTTCGGAGGTCTCTCTCTCTCTCTCTCTCTCTCTCTCTCTCTCTCTCAGATGGGAAATCCAAGTTTGCTTGGATAGTCTATTCAGATTTTAAAAAATGTCCAAATTGCTATTCAGAGTTCGGATAGTGGAAAAAGTTCGGATTATCTGGGTAGTTCGGATATCCGGAATCCGGGTGAGCACCACTGGTTACTGCCATGCTACAGCACACCCTACTGGAGGCACCCTGGCCAGGACAATAGAGATGGCCCGAAAAGTTTGGCGGCGAGCAGTATTCTGCGAACAAAAGCCAGTTCGCTGTTTGCGTAGAACGCACATTTTTTTGAAAAAAATGTGCATTCGCATTTTTCCCATTGACTGTAATGGAAGGCGAGCAGCCGCCGACTTTAACGGTTAATAGCAAAGCCCCCTCACATGCTAGAAATGCCAGATTTGGAGGGGATGTGGAGAGGGACAGTGGGTACAGGAGGAAAACATTTTTTCAAAAAAATCGATTCTAAAGTTTCAAAGGAAAAAAGTGTACAATTAAATGCGGTAAATGACAGTTAATGTATTTAACGCATTTAAATGTATATTTTTTTCCTCTTGTTCCCACTGTTCTTTCTTAACATATCAGGCAAATTTGGTGTTTCTAGCACGTAAGGGGGCTTTGCTTTGACATGGGAGACCAGTGTTCAAATCCTGGCTAGGTCAAGTACCTATCAGTAAGGAGTTCAAGGCAAGACTCCCTAACACTGCAGGGTGGCCTCTTGAGCGCATCCCAGTGGCTGCAGCTCTTGAGCGCCTTGAGTCTGAAAGGAGAAAAGCGCTATACAAATGTTCGGATTATTATTATTAACTGTTAAAGTCGGCGGGTTTTTAATCCCGAATACCATTCGTGATTACATGCGATTATTCGACTCAAAACCGCACTCGAGTCGGATATCCTTTTCTACTTGTGATCGAGATCACGAGTCAATTCGTAAGTGGGCGGAGTAAAATTCGTGACCACTCAAATTCGTGATTGGTGGTATCCGAGCACCTCTATGGAGCTCTAATGCCATTATTTAGAAAGATCTGTGGTGGAGTTAGGGAGCAGCACACAGAGAGCATCTGTGCTTTTGCATGCCTCCCAACTTTTTGAGATGAGAAAGAGGGACACTTAAGCCACACCCCTGCCACTCCCCTGATCAAAACAAGGTAAGATAAAATATTGAAGAGAAACCCTACTGAAAGTAAGTGAAGTCCTCAGAAAATATCCATTCACACCACATTCTTTCTTCTTACATATCAGTTGTCCTCCTGCCTCTAACCCATACGTCCCAACTTTTTGAGTTAAGAAAAATGGACACTTAAGCCACTCCCCTGCACCACCCCTAATCGCGCTCCCCCGACACACTGGTAGTTTTTTTTAGAACTCAGCACTCTGCAGCTTTTACAGTGTGCTGCACAGCCATACAATTTACCACCCTAATGAATCTTGGCTCCTTTTCTTGCCACCAACAGAGCTTTCTGTTGGTGGCATCTGATTGCTGCTGCAACTTTTTTTGATATTATTAATTTAAATGTTCTTTATTTTTCAATAAAAATGTCTTTTTTTTCACCCCCCTCCCTCCTGAGAGCCAAGCCTCTCCTGGGGACATCTCAGTGACAGAGCAGTCCCCCGTACAACGCTGCACTAGATCGCAGCGCTGTACAAGTATTTGCAGCCGTTTTTTTTTTTTAATTTTACAGCCTGTCGGCTGCAATTGCAGTTGGCAGGTAACTCAGCGAGGATGCACACGCATCTGCATGCACGATCCCCGCTAAACTCCACCACCAGGACTTGACACCGACGTTAAGCAGTCCTGGGGAGCCACTGGTCTTCTCCTGTCTTCTCCTGCTCTGGTCTCCTCCTGTCTCCTGCTGGCAGCCTCTCAAGATTGCCGACTCCCAGACGAGTCGGCGTCTTCTGCGCATGCTCGAGCAGATGCAAGCGCCCACACACGAACTAAGCCATGTCATCGATGAACTTTAGAGGCTGTCAGAGGAGATGAGAGAAAACGAGGGCCCCAAATGACTTTTGGGGGCTGGAAGAAGCCCCAAGTTAGGAAAACTAGAAAACTATTTTTTTTGTCACCTTGTGAGTCCTTTTATCTTGAGTAGCAGTTAGAGGAGAACTGTAGTGAGAGGGCTATGGAGGCTGCCATATTTATTTCCATTTAGGCTGCTTTCACAGTGGGACGTTACAGGCGCATGTTAGAGCAGCCTGGAATGGAGCCCAACTCACAGTAATGAAAAATCAATGGGCTGTTCACAGTGCCCACGTTGCGTTACAGTGTAACGCTGGACGTTGTATGACAGTGCAGCATGTTGTGCGTTCTAAGCGGTTTCAGCCGCGTTAGACTGTTTGCACATGCTCAGTAATTTTTTTTTTTTTATTGTTTTGTGCAGGAGAGGAGGAGGGGAGAGTCCGCTATTGCGGCCAGCCACATGGCTAATTATTATTCACAGCACTGCAGTGTTTACTTCCTGGAGCGGCCGCTGATTGGCTGTCGGGACCACGTGATGCGAAGTGTTCCGATCACGTGGTCTCCACGGTCTGTGGGACAAAAAAGGCGCACCAAGAGCCGCTTAACGCGGCTCTATGTAGCGTCCTCCTGATACCATCACCATGCGTTGCGTTAGGGGACGTTATGCGACCTTAACGTCCCCTAAAATGCAACGTCTAAGTCTGAAAGAGCCCTTCAGCAATACCAGTTGCCTGGCTGTCCTGCTGATCCTCTGCCTCTAATACTTTTAGCCGTAGACCCTGAACAAGCATGCAGCAGATCAGGTTTTTCTGACAATTTTGACAAATATGACAAGATTAGCTCAGGCAACTGGTATTGCTTAAAAGGAAATAAATACGGCGGCCTCCATATGCTTCTCACTACAGTTCTCCTTTAACCCTTTCTGATCCACAGTAGGACTTAATCTGACAGTGGACCATTCTCTCCAGCTCCTCATTTCCGACTATGGCCAACGAGGAGCAATATGGCTGCCCCTAGAGGCGCAGCCATCTGATAAAATCACACAGCGTCAGTCCTTCTGATCAAAGTGTTGGAATAAGTCTGACTCTGATTACCGCCGGCATCATGCTGCACCACATGATATACATATTACGAGGGTGCATGTTTGCTTCTGCTGGCTGCATCGCCACTGCACTTAGTGTGATAGAGCACCAGGCTACTCAGATCGAAGTGTCAACGTTTTTTATTGGGCTTTACCGATGCACAAATTTCCCCTTATAGGCACAATTTGAACTGCAGCTACAAATAGCGGCTGCTTGTGCCTGCTATTTGTAGCTGCAGTTTGCACCGCCCCGCTATGTTATCCTGTGCCTACAGTGCCCACATTTCCCCTTACAGGTGCAGTTTTATGGGCATCTATGGTGGTGCCCAAACTTCCCCAACACCTAATATTTATTTTTATTTTTTTTTATGGCAAAGGTGGGCACGCATATCGGCGGGTTTGTGGTAGAGGGACGTGGTTAAGCGTAGTGGTGGTGGCAGTGGTAGCCCATTTTGCATGCACACTGGGAACTGTAATCTGTATCATATTTCCAACAGACAATAAAATGAATAACACCAACAATGGATGTACCAGATCCATCCAAATTGGAAGAATATTATAATGTACTTAAACAACGTGCTAAGTTAGGCACCCTTACCACATAGTTAAAATGGGTGATCTGGTTCTGAACATTCTGGTCAGCATTCTGGATGACAAAGTTAATATTGGCATTTTCTCCCAGTTTCTTTTCTCCCCCTGAAACACCGAGATGTAGATAATTTCCACTTTTAGGTATGTAGGCGGTGGCTGTCATTTCTGCTTTAGCCTGCTTGTCATTGGTCAGCTGGGGATCATCTGTGTTTACCTAGCAGGGGAAAAATTAAATGTCATTTCACTACTTACAAAAATACACATGATGGCAAAGCAGCATTCAAACCTAAAGAATGGCACAGCTAGAGAGAAGCAGATCCATTGCTGTGCACAGTGGAATCAAGAACTGAGTCAAATTATTATTATTAAGACTACTTTCACAGTGGGACGTTAAAGTCGCACGTTAGAAAATGTTTTAACGTGGACAAGCGCACAGCAATACTAAGTCTGTGCAACATTCACAGTGCACACGTTGCATTTGTGTGTAACGTGTAGCATTATTAGAAAGTGCTGCATGCTGTGCGTTATACACGTTATTAGCTGCGGCGGGCTGTTTGCACATGCTCAGTAATGACCTGGAAGCATACTTTTCATTGCCTGTATGCTCTACTGTATGCGACGATAGCAGGGCATAGAGTTGCGTTGTGACATTTTTGGGACGTTGCGTTGTTAGTTTGCGTTGCGACTTTAACGTCGCATCAAAACGCACTGTCCCACTGTGAAAGTAGCCTTAGGCTGGTTTCACAGTGAGACGTTAAAGTCCCACGTTACAGTAGCCAGAAACGCAGCCTAACTCACAGCACTGTAAAATCAATGTGCTGTTCACAGTGCCCACGTTGCGTTACATTGTAATGCTACACGTTGAATGAAAGTGCAGCATGCTGTGCGTTATACTGGGCTTTAGCTGCGTTAGACTGTTTGCACATGCTCAGTGACTAGCCACATGGCTAATTAATATTCACTGCACTGTGGTGACTCGTGGTGGGACTCTTAGTGTTGTCCGGATCATAAACGAATCGTTCATTTGATCTGGATCTTTTTTGTGAGTCGAATCATCCGGATCATCATAATGAACGATTCGGTTCACAGTGGATGTCTGTCTGGAATGAACAGGAACATACAGAATGTACAGTGCAGGGAAAGTCCTGTCCTGCTAGTCATTTCACCCAGTTTGCTTCCCTAGTAAAATTATTCAAATGATTTGATTCAAAGATCCGGATCTTTTCAGTGATCTGATTCAAATGATCCGAATCCTTAAAAAGATCCGGACTTCCCATCACTATCCTGCAGCGCTGCTTTGAGAGTTTCATAACGTGGCTCAATCTGACGTCCAACTTCAACACCACCATGTGTTGCACTAGGGGCACGTTATGCGACCATAACATCCCCTAAAACGCAACGTCTTGGTGTGAAAGTAGCCTAAATGTCAAATAGTTATTTGTTTTAAACCTTGCTGAGCTTTTTTTTTTTTCTTTTTTTTGTGTGGCCTACGAAATTTCATTCCCCCCCCCCACACCTCTCCCCCACCCCCAAAGTGTCACAAATAGTTGTTATCTGGACCAAATTTTCACACACAAAAAAAAGGTTAGAGTTTTGGCTGAACCCTCTGCAGTGGTTGGAAAACTCCACCCAATACTCAGCCTGAAAAACATGCAGGATGCACACACACAGTTCTTCCTCCTAGAGGCCGGGTGCACACATAGCGTTTTATGCAGCAATGTTAGTCAATGGGACGCAGAAAAAGATGCGAAGAACGGCGATTTACAGTATGTGTTTTGCTAACGCTAGTGTTGTTGCATATTATGCAGGATGGGTGTCAAAACGCACATAATGAAAGTCTAAGGCGACACATATGCATAGCGTTTTAATGCATTTTACATGCATTTGGTTTTTTTTTGTTTTTTTATTAAGATTTCTGATATGTTTCCGTTTCCTATTGTCTTCCTAGTGATTTGCATAACTTTAATTATAAAAACGAATAGCCCGCAAAACACATGGAAAACGCATCTGTGGTAATAAACCGCAAACGCACCAAAAACTCAGTAAAAACACATTACAAAATCGCACATGCACCTGCATAAAACGCTACTTTTTCACCCTATGTCCTATGTGAACCCAGCCTGATGGCATCATTTGAATGTAGAAGAGAAGTGTGATCATCTGACCAGATTGATTTATTTCAGCTGAAATACGTTACAACAGATCATCAGGGATATGTTATAGGCACGTGAAGATTCCTGATTTGTCAGGGTCCAGGTTAAGGCAGTTAACACATTTAATATCCAAAAAGCAATTTCTCTATACTGTCCTCAGAAGGGAAGAGGAACATCTCTTGATGACAAAGCACTTCCAGATGAAGGAAGACTTGCAACACGGCATTGGTGGGAAGGTTATCCCCAGAGTTGAAGTGGGTGTGGCTGAAAATGGGGGGCGGGGATTAGTCTTTAGATTAAGTTCTAGAAAGTTTCAATTAAAAAAAAATGGACTTTGAAGGGAAATTCCACTTTTGACACACGCACACACACACAATAAATAAATAAATAAAAAATGGATGGATGGGGAAAAAAACTGCTTTCTATTTACTTGGCTGTGTATACGGAAAGCAGGAATAACAAACATTTCATCAGTTCAATAATATTGTTTTGATATGTCTATAAAACATAAACATTGCACAATGCTTGGTATATAGGAAAGCCACAGTTTCCAGCCATCCAGTAGATTAGTTCAGGTGTGGATAGTAAGTAGCAAAGCCTCCTGCTTTGTGCATGCAATTCTTCCTGCAGCAAGGTGGGGATTTCTGGACTGCTTCTTGGCAAATCTAGTTTTAACCCTAATAGAGTGCACAGAGTACTGTAACAACAATAAAATACAGAGAAAACCAACAAAAAAAAAACAACAACAACAAAAAAAAACTATTGTAACGTGGATCTATGTTTATTGCATTTTTTTCCTTAGGCACCATTTCGACTATAGCTAGTGTGCGCCTGATATGAGTGAGTATCCGAATCTCTCTAGCTGTACCATAACACATAAAGAAAAAAAATACCAGTCTCCCCATTTATGAATACAATGGTAACATCATTTGTGCCACATTGCATCGGAATACCTGTATAAAAATCAATGGAAGCTGCTAAAGATGTTGCATTTAACCACAAGTACAAGTTCCTCCCACTAAAGGAGATGACCAATAATCATTGCCTGACCATTGTTCACTCACGCATGTTTTAATCGGGCCAGTCTCATTGATCAAACAGGCCACGTGTCTTAAAGTGGATCCGAGATAAAATTTTACTCATTGCATAATTGTGTTCCTTCCATATAGTTTATAAGGCATTCCTCAAGCCAAATACTTTTTTTTTTTTTTTTAATACCCTAATTCCCTATAAACTAAACAAGCCTCGCCCACAGCTCCTCCAGCGCCTAGGCACTCTGAGACCCATGTAGCAAGGGCTTATGGGAGCTCAGTCTGGGCAGGAGGAGGAGGAGGTTACTAGCCAGAGATTTCAGAGGCAGAGGGGAGGAGGGAGAAGGAGAGGGGAGTGGGAGATACAGATCAGCTTGCCTGTGTGTAATGTGACAAACAGAACAAAGCTGCCCTCATTGTATCACAGGAATAAATAATTATAACCTTTTGAAGCTGTTTGCAGCTAGATATGCTGTGTAAACTATCTAAACTGTGTAAACTATCTAAACTTTAGATAAGATATATAGACAAGTTACTTGTTATAGTTAGCTTTTCATCTCGGATCCGCTTTAAAGCATTTATGTGACTCAAAAAAGCAATCAGGGGACAGCAGGAAGAAAATAGAAAATCCCTGTACATCTTGATGGATGTTTTTGATTGCAAATTGCGATGTCAATTCTGGACTTTTTTTAACAGGTTGGATTTCACATCATGATGTGTGAGTTGTGGAGTTGTTGAAGTACACCTGAACCGAGAGTGATATGGAGTCTGGCATATTTATTTCCTTTTGAACAATGCACATTGCCTGGTTGTCCTATGTTTAGCCGTACACCCTGAACAAGCATGCTGATCAGAGGTTTCTGACTGAAGTCTGGCTGGATTAGCTGCATGCTTGTTTCAGGTGTGTGATACAGATACTACTGCCGCCAAATAGATCAGCAGGATGCCAAGCAACTGGTATTGGTTAAAGGGAATCTGAAAATAAATGTATGATGATTTGTATGTGTAGTACAGCTAAGAAATGAAACATTATTAGCACAGATATGAGTCTCATATTGTTTCCAGTACAGGAAGAAACTGCAGTTATCTATCTTTCAGCTCTGCGGCTTTATAAAGTCATGGACAGCACTGTCTTTTGAAGCACTTATCTCAACTGTTTCTCATTGTTTCTTCCTTGTTTATGTTTTTTTTGTAGAGAAAAGTTCAAAGGGTCAGTAGCCTGCTCTGTGAAATAATTTAAAATGCTGAGTGTATTGTGGAAACTGCAATTATTAGAGAATGATGCAATGTTATATAAAAAAAGCTATATATCTAAAATAAAAAAAAAACTATATGACACTATTTTCTTTGCTACTTATGTTCTATTAATTATCAATACTAAACAACCAATTCATTATATCATGAGTTTTTATTTCTTTCAGTGTCACTTTTAAAAGCAATAAATATGGCAGCCTCCATATCCCTCTCAGTCTAGGTGGCCTTTAAAGCAGGAATTCTCCACTGCCTTATAAATATGTGTACCTGAATATAGTGTACCTGAGATGGTACACTGTGCCTTGTTTATACTGACCTGGGGCTTCCTCCAGCCATATGAGGACCGCGGGCTCCCTCGCCGTCCTCTTCGGCCCCTCCGTTCTGGCACTATGTCTCCTGGTAACAGTCAGTTTCCGTCAGTCGTGGGCTTCTGCACATGCGTGGCTTGGCTGTCTGTGTGCCCTGACAGCGCTCCAGTGCCCGGGAGCATTCTGCGCAGTACTACCTAGAAGCCCCCGGTAAGTATAAATTGTCCCTATTTTAACATCTTAGGTTCCCATTAAGTCCAGCAGTTAATGTACTTGCACAGTGCGTGAAACCAGCCAACTGATGTAAGACTTACAGATATGGTAAGCGAGGATATGCCAGTCTTGGTATTGACAGTCAGGCGGACAGTTCCGTCTTCCAGAGTTGACCCTCTAACTGGTCCTGGATTACCAACCACAGGAACTCTATTCGCAGGAGACCCATCAGGGTTTGTAACAAACACCTAAGACAGATGGAAGATGCAGGTTAGCGGGTCAGTAGATCAACTGTACACCATCACTACAATACTTTTTTAGTGTCAAAATGAAAGTTAAACTTGAAGCAGGGGTGTGGCTACAAAAATAGGTTCCCCCAGTTAAGCATTATTATTATTTAGTATTTACACTATATGGCGCCAACATCTTACACATGGCTTTCCAATTTATATAGTAATGTCACTACTAGCTGTGTCTCAGAGGGGCTCACAATCTAATCTTTACCATAGTCATATGTCCATTGTAATTAAATACATAGTTATATTATAGTTTGGTTAAAAAAAGACATCTGTCCATCAAGTCCAACCCAAAAAAAAAAACAACAACAAAGAAATAATAATAAAAACAAAAATTAACCTTTCCCCCAGGAGGCAGCCATTGCGCTCCTGTGGTGGCAGTGCAGGGCCGGTTCTAGCCCCAGTGGGGCCCCGGGCAAAAATAACTTGGGGGCCCCACTAACTATCCCCCAACCTCTGCTGGGAACCCCCACCCTGGCTCCCATCTAGCATAGATAGCCAGATGTGTCACCATGATTAGGTAGCCTTCCCCACCTCCCAGTATAGATGGCTGGATGTGTACTCCCTGATTGGGTGCCTCCCCCCAGTATAGCCAGATGTGTCTCTCATAAATAGTTAGCCCCCTTCATTGTATAGATAGCCAGATGCGTCCCCCATGATTAAACAACCCTCCCTTGGTATAGATAGCCAGATGTTCTCATGTGGTACGTAAATAGTTAGGTGTGCCCTCCCCTCATCATGATTAGGTAGAGTCTCCCCCCCCCCATATGCAGAGCAGTGAGGTGCGAGGATGCAATTCACCTGTCAGCGTCGCCATAAACTTCAGCAAATCTTTTGCACATCGCACAGTCATAGCGCGTCCTCCCTGACTCCTCCAGCAGCGCAGTACTGAAAGGCGTCACTGGAGGGCAGCAGAGAGGAGACTCTAAACTGTGGAAAGTAGAGGAGGCCTGCTGAACTTCCCGGGCGATGCTGACAGGTGAAATACCAATGCTTTCCTTTGCGCATCTCCTCAGATTTGCAGATAGGGGAGCACTCAGGGAAGAGGCAGGCCCTGCCTGTCGCTGCTGCCTCATGTCTTCCACCGCCCGCACCATGCACAGCACCCGGCAGACAAATCATATATTTATATAAGCGATGCTTGGGGGCCCCCCCGGGCTCTGGTGGCAATTGCCCCCCCCTTCCCTTAATGGTAGCGCCGACCCTGTGGCAGTGTTCAGGGTGCTGTCAGAACTGCCCCACCCTCCATTTCTTAGGGAATGGTAAGCCTACATAGGGTGCCCCTGTTGAGATGCAAAGTATTTTGCGTGGGCTCCTGCAGGGCATAGCAGTATATTCCGGTGACAGTAAAAAAGGGCGCAGGAGGCTAGTGGACAAATCGGGCGCCGCCATTCACTCCCATAATAATTATCGTTTACTGGGCGCCGAACAGGAAAAAAGGGCGCCCGAGAATAATAACGTTTTCCAACGGCGCCCGAAGATTTTTAATGTTTTATAACTGCTTGTGATGATTTACGTTTCTTATTTCAATAAAACATTATTTTAAATGTTATCCCTTACTGTTTGTAAAACATTATTATTCACGAAACAAAGCGATCAGTACATAATGTAAATTGTAATATATTTTATAGGGCTCTTTCACACTAGAGGCTGCGGTAGAAAAGGCTGAAAGTCAGCCTTTTGCTTAACGCCAATACATAGCGTTTTCAAAGCGTTTTCAAAGCCTTTTGAAAGAGTTTTACAGCCCATATGAAAACGTCCTTTTTTTTTTCTTCTATAAAAGTAAGTGAACAAGATAGCTGTAAAACGCTTTGAAAAGGCTTTGAAAACGCTGAAGTTGGCGTTTTCCATTGACTATCATTGAAACGCCAACAGCCAACTTCGGCTGTTAACAGCCCTGAAAAAGCTCCTGGGAGCGTTGAAACGCAACGCTCCAAAACGCCGAGTTAGATGTGAAAGGTAAAATGAAAGTCTATGGACTTTCTTTTACCTAGCAAAACGCCAACTTCGGCCGTGGCGTTAAAACGCCAAAAAATCCCTCTGGTGTGAAAGGGCCTTTTTAAAACATTATTCTACACACAATGCAGTGATCACTAAGGAGGGTCTTAGGTTTAGGCACCATCAGGGGGGGTTTAGGTTTAGGCACCAACAGGGGGGTCTTAGGTTTAGGCACCAACAGGGGGGTCTTAGGTTAAGGCACCAACCGGGGGGTCTTAGGTTTAGGCACCAACAGGGGGGTCTTAGGTTTAGGCACCAACAGGGGGGTCTTAGGTTTAGGCACCAACAGGGGGGTCTTAGGTTTAGGCACCAACAGGGGGTCTAGGGGTTAGGGGTAGGTACAGGGAGGGTTACTTAGTAATTTTTTTTTTAAACGTTATTATACGTTTCACTATTTAAACGGAAGATTAACGTTTTTACAATTGCCGATTTAATGCACATTATTTAATGATTTATAACTTTCTAAAACATTATTTTTAAACGAAATACAGTACAATACATTTTTAAACGTTATCCATGCTTATCGTTTAAAACCCAGCGGCCTTTTTTTCCCAGCGCCCCTTTTTAACGTACACGTATATTCCCCCTTCTGCTATGAGACGTAAATGCCCCACATGCTGTCTTACCATTAGTTCAAAAGGCATTCCAGGTTTGAAGAATTTCGAGGTCTTGGTGAAGAGGACCTTATATGGAGATGTCACTATGTAAATATCATTAAGCTCAGTTTCCACCATATCGCTGCCTGCAGATGATGAAAGGGCAAATATTACATAATGACAACAAATACAAGTGATGCCGACCCAAGTGCGTCCAGTGAAAACGATGGTGTCCCCTCCTGCCCGATATTTGATTAAAACGATATTTATAGTTTTAATGGCAAAACCTGCTTTTTA
The DNA here is from genome assembly GCF_040937935.1 of Hyperolius riggenbachi. NCBI lineage: Eukaryota > Metazoa > Chordata > Amphibia > Anura > Hyperoliidae > Hyperolius > Hyperolius riggenbachi. The sequence goes on from NC_090648.1 coordinate 52,595,813, forward strand.
TTTGTCCTGCCTGAACGTTATTTATCGTTTTAAGCCCTGCTTTGCAGCCGTTTGGAAAATGTCTGCCCGCCGACTTTAACGTTTAATAGCAAAGCCCCCTTAAAAGCTAGAAACACCAAGTTTGCAGAGAATGTTAAGAAAAGCAATGGGAACAAGAGGAATTTTTTTTTTCAAAAAGACCTTATAGTTTTTGAGAAAATCGATTTTAAAATTCTCCTTCTGACCGTGGGAAAATTAAATGCCCGCCGCCTTTAGCGGTTAATGGCAAAGCCCCCTTAAGTGCCAGAAACACCAAATCTGCAGGGAATGTTAAGAAGAACAGTGGGAACAAGAGGAAACATTTTTTTTTAAAAGTCCTTGTACTTTTTGAGAAAATCGATTTTAAAATTTCAAAGAAAAAAAGTAAACATTTAAATCCCGTAATGACAATTCTTAGGGAAAAAATTCCCGCCGACTTTAGCAATTAATAGCAAAGGCCACTTAAATCCTAGCAACACCTAATTTGCAGGATATATTAAAAAAGATACTGGGAAACAATAGTTAAAAAAAATATTTTATTTTATTTTTTATTTAAATTTTGGTTTTATGTTCAGAGTGTGGGAAATTTTTTGAAAAAAAAAAATGACGTGGGGAGACTTCGGGTTCTGGCCGTAACATATACATATCTCCCTGACTGTTAGTTATATTACAGCAATATTACAGCCAAAACATATACACAACTCCTAACTGACTACTTGTGATATTATACTTCTGGCTCTGCAGCATGTAACAAAGCTCTGGCTGCTCAGTGCAGTCCATGCTGGGAGGGAGGGAAACCTTGATAAAGATATATTGATAATGCCTTTCTGAAGAGTCAGATAAGTGAAGACAATAAACACATTGCAGGAAACTTAACCCCTTACCATCACCTGAATAAGATTCATTCAGCTAGGTCAGCGTGTCCAACTTTGCGGGTATGGAGGGCCGTTGTTTTTTCTCACCACATTGTGGAGGGCCGGCAGACCTCCCCAAACCCCCCCCCCCCCCTCAAGGAAAAAAAAATATAGCAGCAGTTTCCCCACAAAATGCAATTAGAGTAATAGCAGATTTCCCCACAAAGTGCAACCAAATTGGAAGCAGATTCTCCACAAACTGTAATCAGATTGGCAGCATATTTCCACACAAAATGCAATCAGATTGGCGGCAGATTTCCCTACAAAATGAAATCAGATTGGCCACAGATTTCCCCACAAAATGCAATCGGATTGGCCATAGATTTCCCCACAAAATGCAATCAGATTGACCATAGATTTCCCAAAAAAATGCAATCAGATTGGCCGCAGATTTCCCCACAAAATGCAATCGGATTGGCCATAGATTTCCCCACAAAATGCAATTGGATTGGTCGCAGATTTCACCACAAAATGCAATTGGATTGGCCATAGATTTCCCCACAAAATGCAATTGAATTGGCCGCAGATTTCCCAACAAAATGCCATCAGATTGGCCATAGATTTCCCCACAAAATGCAATCAGATTGGCCGCAGATTTCCCCACAAAATGCAATCGGATTGGCCGCAGATTTCCCCACAAAATGCAATTGGATTGGCCGCAGATTTCCCCACAAAATGCAATCGGATTGGCCATAGATTTCCCCACAAAATGCAATTGGATTGGCCGCAGATTTCCCCACAAAATGCAATTAGATTGGCCATATATTTCCCCACAAAATGCAATCAGATTGGCCGCAGATTTCCCCACAAAATGCAATCAGATTGGCCGCAGATTTCCCCAGAAAATGCCATAAACCCTTTCCCTCATGCTACAACTGCTTAAATGTAAATATTTACACACCGCCGCCCCCCTCGTTCTCCCCCGTGCTGCGGCTGCTTAAATGTAAATATTTAAATATTTACACCCCCTCCCCTCGTCCTCCCCCGTGCTGCCGCCTGTGAATTTAAATGCAGGAAGTGACATCATCAGTCACGTCCAGCACTTAAAGTCCACCGTGCGGCTGCCATGCGCCGGTCTGGCTGGTTCCTATCGACTGTTTGCCGCTGATCGGAGGTGTGTTAGAGGCGGCAGTAGCACAGGGGAGGACGAGGGGGGGGGAGGGGGGCTGTAAATATTTACATTTCAGCACCCGCAGCATGGGGGAAAGGGTTTTTTCTTCGGGGGGCATTGTAGAGCTGCCACAGCATGGAGCAGGCGACAGGGGGGCCGCAGCAGGAGTCCTGGCAGGCCGGATGCGGCCCGCGGGCCGCCAGTTGGACAGCACTGAGCTAGGTGATTATTAGACTATACACTGAGGAGTTAATAGCATCCCCCCTGTGCAGGAACATGGTCCAGCCCTGCAGAGCCGACACCTTTTGTGTCCTTTTTGTTCAACACCCAATTCACCTACACATCTCAGAGTTCTACTTTAATCCCCAGCGGAAGACATTAGGCAACAACTGGTTTTCCAGCCTTACCGGAGTCAGTAATAACCGTGACAGACACACACAACTTCCACTCCAGCATGTCCGTCTCCTGCTTGAAGTACTTCACTAAGTCTTTTCTTTGCAGAGTAACTTCACCTTCTCCATCTGATATCTGAAAATGGACCAACCAGGAGACAGTTGTATTTACAGACAGCAATTTTGTACAACCATATTTGCATGTTATTACACACATTACTTGTGCACAGGTGAACTTAAAGCAAACCTGAAATGAAAATAAACTTATGAGATAATAAAAATTGTATGCATAGTACAGTTGAAAGGGTCTTAAAGGGAAGGTCCAAGCAAAATAAAAAAATGAGTTTCACTTAGCTGGGGCTTCTACCAGCCCCATGCAGCCATCCTGTGCCCTCCTAGTCACTCTCTGCTGCTCCAGTTCCCCACTGGCAGCTTGCCAACCTCGGAGGTCGGCGGGCCGCTTGCGTACATTTTTACGCATTCCCGCTAGTGCAGGAACATTAACACATACATTTTCACGTGTTACTGGTTCATTGCGTACATTTTTACGTCTTGCACCACTAACGCGTAAAATGTATGTGTTAATGTTCCCGCACTAGCGGGAATGCGTAAAAATGTACGCAATGCGGCCCGCCGACCTCCGAGGTTGGCAAGCTGCCAGCGGGGAACTGGAGCAGCAGTGAGTGACTAGGAGGGCACAGGATGGCTGCATGGGGCTGGTAGAAGCCCCAGGTAGGTGAAACTTATTTTTTTTATTTTGCTTGGACCTTCCCTTTAAGGCAAGTTGGAATAATATCTCAGTCCAACAAGCAATGTGAGACCACAATTCAATACTGCTGGAGAGGCAGTTTAACTTTTATCTGCAGACCACACTACTGTTGTAAGAGAATTATGTTGTCCCTAGATACAAGCAAGGGCGGAACAATAGACCCTGCAAGGGATGCAGGCGGCAGCTGCAGGGGGGCCCAGAAGCCGCAGGGGGCCCTGTGGGGGGAGAAGTTTATTTTCCCTGTCCTGAGAGACAGACAACTAAGGGCAGGGAGAGAAAAAAACATTCTGCTCTCTGCACAATTGTTATAATGGCTGCATCTGTTTAGCCACTGAGAGGGAATCATACAAAGTTTTGTGGACAAAGATTTGTAGACAGTCCCTATTCAGTGTTCAGCAAGGTCTTGTGTACAGCGCACAGCCCCCAACCTCTCCACCCCCTCCCCAAGTATTGTGTACTGCAGTGATTCTGGAGAAGTAAGGTAGGAAAAGGGTCCCATCCAAAGTTTTGCAGGGGAGCCCAGTGATTTCTAGTTATGCCCCTGGATACAAGAGATTACAGTAATATGTCCCTTGATACATGCATCTAGAAGCCATGGTCCCCTAGATATTAGGATTAAGTAGCCATGTGCCTCAAAATGCAATAATTAGTCACATGCTTCCAGATAAAAGAATAAAGTAGTCACATGACTCCAGATAAAATTATCAAACATTGCCACGCCTCCAGTTCAAAGAATGAAGTAGTCACATGCCTCCAGATAATTCATCAAATTGTCACATGCCCCCCAATAAAAATATTAAAGTGAACCTCCGGACTAAAAATCTACTCAGCAGCACTGAAAAGGCTTGGAGCTTGATTCACAAAGCGGTGCTAACTGTTAGCACGCCTGTGAAAACCCCCTTAGCATGTCTAAACGAGCTTTTCGCGCGCAAAACTTTACGCGCGCAAAACTTTATGCGCGCAAAACTTCCGCGCGAAGTGCCCATTAAAGCCTATGGGACTTAGCGCGCGCATAGGACTTTGCGCACGCTAAACTTTGCGCGCGGTACTTAGCGCGCGATCTGATTGAGAAAACCTGTGCTAACCTACTTAGCACCCTGGTTAGCACGCCTAAAGACTTTAGACGTGCTAAGTAGGTTAGCACCGCATAGTGAATCAAGCCCTCTGTGTTTTTTTTAACAGATTCACAGCATCAGAACTTTGTTTTTCTTACCAAAGCATCATTTTTAGCTGCATTTATAGCTAAGCTCCACCCATCAAAGAAAACGGCTTGGGCTTTTTTTCCCTGATGCTGTGCAGAGCATGATGGGATTTCCTATGTTGTTATTCACGTTGCCTAGCAACTGGGAGAGGTGCTCAGGACACAGGACAGTTGGAACTGTGTCTCATGCTCCCTGTCACCTCCTTTCAACCAAAAAGATGGCTGCCATCATGAAATCAAACATTTGCCTGTTCTTTTAAAAAAGTGTGAGATTATATTGAGAAAAGAAAGCAGAACCCATCTGCGCCCAAGTCTCACTTCAATGAGTCATAGACACCAGAGGTATATATAAAAATAAAAAATACCATTTATTAATACACCTAAAAAGGTAAATATAAATCATACAATTTGAGGTGATCTGAGTGTCTGGGCAGCTGAGGGAAAAATATGTCATTATACAGCAGCAAATATACAGCAATAGAATATGATTCAGAACAAGGAAAAATGGCAATGCACCCCAGATATTGAAGAATATCACGGCCTTCAGGCAATCCGTGATCCTCCAAAACCATCAACTGCCTGCCTGTGGACAGGAATTTCATGTACAACCGGTTGCCTGCTTGAGGACAGGGACCTCACAGCAGGGCCGGCCTTAGGTTTCACAGCTCCCTGAGCGAAACCTGATTTTTGTGCCCCCCTTCATCCTCTTCCCGCGTGCGCGCACGCACACATGCAAGTACGCACGCACACACAGAGAGGCCCATATGCAATTCACCTTTTCTCCTGAGATATTTCCTAGGACAGTGGTTCCCAACCTTTTTTACGTTGTGACACATCACGCCAAATGCTCAGATCTCCGTGACACGTCACATATGTATAATAAAAAAAAATACTATTAATATCCAAGAATGGATGGAAAGAGTGCATTATCCTGAATACACTTAAAAATGAAGACTAGAACCTTTCAGAAATATTAATAAAAACGATCAGTGGGACAGTTATGTGTAGGTGCCTTCAATATAGGTTGCCAAGCATAGGTGCCCCCAGTATAGGAATTCAGTTGAAGGTCTCCATCTCCCCCATAGGTAGCAAGGCATAGGTGCCTCCAGTATAGGTAGCCAGGTGTTGGTGCCCTCAGTAAAGGTAGCCAACTATAGGTGCCCCCAGTATAGGAAATCAGGTTTAGGTGCCCTCAGTATAGGCAACCAGCTATAGGCGCCCTCTTGGCTCCGGTCGCTCAGGTCGAAGGCCGGCTATGCCTCACAGTATCATCAGTTGCCTGCTTCTGGTCAGGAACTCTGCGTTAATTGATTGTTGCTATCATATCTCCTTGCATCTTAGCATCCTTACATCAAGGACTCCTCAGCCATATGGGTTATTCTTCAATATCTGGGGTGCATTGCCATTTTTCCTTGTTCTGAATCATATTCTATTGCTGTATATTTGCTGCTGTATAATGACATCTTTTTCCCTCCACTGTATCTCCAGCCTTATGTACGTTTGGCGGTAACAGTAAAAAAGGGCGCAGGAGGCTAGTGGACAAATCGGGCGCCGCCATTCACTCCTATAATAAATATCGTTTAATGGGCGCCCGATAGGAAAAAAGGGCGCCGGAGAAAAATAACGTTTTAAAAGCGGCGCCCGGAGACTTAATGTTTTATTACTGCTTCTCATGATTACACATTATTTAATGATTTATACATTTTTAAATATTATTTTTAAACGAAAAACAGCACAATTTTTTTAACATTATTTTTAAACGAAAAAACCAACAGGGGGGTCTTAGGTTTAGGCACCAACAGGGGGGTCTTAGGTTTAGGCACCAACAGGGGGTCTTAGGTTTAGGCACCAACAGGGGGGTCTTAGGTTTAGGCACTAACAGGGGGGTCTAGGGGTTAGGGGTAGGTACAGGGAGGGTTACTTAGGCACCAACAGGGGGGGTCTTAGGTTTAGGCATCAACAGGGGGGTCTAGGGGTTAGGGGTAGGTACAGGGAGGGTTACTTAGTAAATTTTTTTTTTAAACGTTACTATACGTTTCACTATTTAAACGAAAGATTAACGTTTTTACAATTGCCGATTTAATGCACATTATTTAATGATTTATAACTTTATAAAACATTAATTTTAAACGAAATACAGTACAATACATTTTTAAACGTTATCCATGCTTATCGTTTAAAACCCCGCGCCCTTTTTTCCCAGCGCCCCTTTTTAACGTACGCACGTTTGGCTATATACTTGTATGCTTTAGGAAAAGGTACAATTTTAAATAGCATAATTACATGAATAGCTTGTAAATTATAAATTTACCGCAATTCTTTTTAGGGTGTCTGGTAAGCTTCTCCTCTCCTCGTCTTTCTTTATGGAAAAGAGCACATAAGCCGCACCTTGCAAAGGTTTCCCGTACAGGTAACTAATGAAAGAAGCAATGAATATGATTATAAATAACACACTCCACTTCTTACATATGTTACACATTACATCACACGTATTTCCTGATTTCACTGATCACTAGAACAAATACCTCTTTTAGGGCTCATTCACAAATAGGGCGATTTGCAAAGTTTTTTGAGCACCAGCGATTTTAAAAAAACGCTCATAAATCGCTTGTGCAATGATTGCTTATGGGGTAGTTCATATCAGAGCGTTTTATCTGCTTTCTGCTCAGCAAAGCGTTGCCTGTACCATTTTTAGGGCGATTTTGCTACAATGGAAGGAATAGGAAAAATGCAAAACGCTCACAACATCATTTTAAGCAGTGATTGCATTTGCGCTTTTAAGAATAAATACATAGGGCTTGATTCACAAAGCGGTGCTATCCCAGTTAGAGACTTTAGGGGCTCGATTCACAAAGCGGTGCTAACCCAGTTAGAGACTTTAGGCATGATAACCATTGCACCACTCTGGTGAAAAGTCAGTTTAGGTGTGATAAGTTTAGGCATGATAAGTTTAGGTGTGATAAGTTTAGGCATGCTAAGTTTAGATAAGTTTAGATCGCTTGCAAAGTCCCGCACGCAAAGCAGCGCCATTAAACTCTATGCGAAGTGCACCAGTCTTTGCTAGCATAAAACTTTTGATCAGCTGTGCACTGCGGTGCTAACGCAGTTGGTGCTTAAACTTATCATGCCTAAACTTATCACACCTAAACTTATCATGCCAAAACTTATCACACCTAAACTTATCATGCCTAAACTTATCATGCCTAAACTGAGTTTAGGCATGATAAAGGGCTTTTCACCAGGGTACTAAGGGCTCGATTCACAAAGCGGTGCTAACCCAGTTAGCATGCCTAAAAGACTTTAGGCATGATAACCATTGCACCATGCTGGTGAAAAGCCAGTTTAGGCGTGATAAGTTTAGGGGCTCGATTCACAAAGCGGTGCAAAGTGTTAGCACCGTGGTGAAAAGGCCCTTATCACGCCTAAACTCAGTTTAGGCATGATAAGAAGGGCTTCGCGCGAAGTTACCGCGCGTACGCGCGTAAGTGCGCGCGCAGCACCCGACGCTTCGCGCGAAGCTCCCATTAAACCCTATGGGACTTTGCGCGCGCTCTCACGCGCGTACGCGCGAACGCGCGTTCGCGCGGTAACTTCGCGCGAAGAGCAGGAAAAAGCGGTGATAACTCAGTGGTGAAAAGGTCATCACGCCTAAAGTCCTTTAGGCGTGATAACTGAGTTATCACCGCTTGGTGAATCGAGGCCTAGGTGTGATAAGTTTAGGTGTGATAAGTTTAGGCATGCTAAGTTTAGATAAGTTTAGATCGCTTGCAAAGTCCCGCACGCAAAGCAGCGCCATTAAACTTTATACAAAGTGCACCAGTCTTTGCTAGCGTAAAACTTTTGATCAGCTGTGCACTGCGGTGCTAACGCAGTTGGCGCTTAAACTTAGCATGCCTAAACTTATCACACCTGGGGCTCGATTCACCAAGCGGTGCAAAGTGTTAGCACCGTGGTGAAAAGGCCCTCTTCACGCCTAAAGTCACTTTAGGCATGATAAGAAGGGCTTCGCGCGAAGTTTCCGCGCGTAAAGTTTTGCGCGCGCTCCCGCGTGCGTGCGCGCGAAGCGCCCCGCACTTCGCGCGATGCGCCCATTAAACCCTATGGGACTTTGCGCGCGCGCCTGTGCGGGTGCGCGCGCAAAACTTTGCGCGCGATAACTTCGCGCGAAGTGCAGGCAAAAACGGTGCTAACTCAGTGGTGAAGAGGTCATCACGCCTAAAGTCCTTTAGGCGTGATAACTGGGTTAGCACCGCTTGGTGAATCGAGCCCCTAAACTTATCATGCCTAAACTTATCACACCTAAACTTATCACACCTAAACTTATCATGCCTAAACTGAGTTTAGGCATGATAAAGGGCTTTTCACCAGGGTGCTAACTGTTAGCACCGCTTTGTGAATCAAGCCCTAGGTGTGATAACCATTGCACCATGCTGGTGAAAAGCCAGTTTAGGCGTGATAAGTTTAGGTGTGATAAGTTTAGATAAGTTTAGATTGCGCGCAAAGTCCCGCACGCAAAGCAGCGCCATTAAACTCTATGCGGAGTGCATCAGACTTTGCTAGCGCAAAACTTTTGATCAGCTGTGCACTGCGGTGCTAACCCAGTTGGTGCTTAAACTTATCGGGCCTGATTCACAAAGCGGTGCTAACAGTTAGCACGCTGGTGAAAAGCCCTTTATCACGCCTAAACTCAGTTTAGGCATGATAAGTTTAGGTGTGATAAGTTTAGGCATGATAAGTTTAGGTGTGATAAGTTTAGGTGTGATATGTTTAGGCATGATAAGTTTAAGCACCAACTGGGTTAGCACCACATTGCACAGCTGATCATAAGTTTTGCGCTAGCAAAGTCTGGTGCACTTCACATAGAGTTTAAAGGTGCTGCTTTGTGTGCGGGACTTTGCGCGCGATCTATATGGGCTTGATTCACAAAGCGGTGCTAACAGTTAGCACCCTGGTGAAAAGCCCTTTATCACGCCTAAACTCTGTTTAGGCATGATAAGTTTAGGTGTGATAAGTTTAGGGGCCTGATTCACAAAGTGGTGCTAACAGTTAGCACCCTGGTGAAAAGCCCTTTATCATGCCTAAACTCAGTTTAGGCATGATAAGTTTAGGAGTGATAAGTTTAGGTGTGATAAGTTTAGGCATGATAAGTTTAGGTGTGATAAGTTTAGGCATGCTAAGTTTAAGCGCCAACTGCGTTAGCACCGCAGTGCACAGCTGATCAAAAGTTTTACGCTAGCAAAGACTGGTGCACTTTGTATAAAGTGTAATGGCGCTGCTTTGCGTGCGGGACTTTGCAAGCGATCTAAACTTATCTAAACTTAGCATGCCTAAACTTATCACACCTAAACTTATCACACCTAAACTTATCACGCCTAAACTGGCTTTTCACCAGCATGGTGCAATGGTTATCATGCCTAAAGTTTTTTAGGCATGCTAACTGGGTTAGCACCGCTTTGTGAATCGAGCCCTAGGTGTGATAAGTTTTTAGGCGTGATAAGTTTAAGCACCAACTGGGTTAGCACCGCAGTGCACAGCTGATCAAAAGTTTTGCGCTAGCAAAGTCTGGTGCACTTTGCATAGAGTTTAATGGCGCTGCTTTGCGTGCGGGACTTTGCATGCGATCTAAACTTATCTAAACTTAGCATGCCTAAACTTATCATGCCTAAACTTATCATGCCTAAACTGAGTTTAGGCATGATAAAAATGGTTATCACGCCTAAAGTCTCTAACTGGGTTAGCACCGCTTTGTGAATCGAGCCCTATGGGCTTGATTCACAAAGCGGTGCTAACCCAGTTAGCATGCCTAAAAGACTTTAGGCATGATAACCATTGCACCATGCTGGTGAAAAGCCAGTTTAGGCGTGATAAGTTTAGGTGTGATAAGTTTAGGTGTGATAAGTTTAGGCATGCTAAGTTTAGATAAGTTTAGATCGCTTGCAAAGTCCCGCACGCAAAGCAGCGCCATTAAACTTTATACGAAGTGCACCAGTCTTTGCTAGAGTAAAACTTTTGATCAGCTGTGCACTGCGGTGCTAACGCAGTTGGCGCTTAAACTTAGCATGCCTAAACTTATCACACCTAAACTTATCATGCCTAAACTTATCACACCTAAACTTATCACACCTAAACTTATCATGCCTAAACTGAGTTTAGGCATGATAAAGGGCTTTTCACCAGGGTGCTAACTGTTAGCACCGCTTTGTGAATCGAGCCCCATGTATCTAAACTTATCACGCCTAAACTTATCATGCCTAAACTTATCACGCCTAAACTGGCTTTTCACCAGCGTGGTGCAATGGTTATCACGCCTAAAGGGCTCGATTCACCAAGCGGTGCAAAGTGTTAGCACCGTGGTGAAAAGGCCCTTATCACGCCTAAAGTCACTTTAGGCATGATAAGTAGAAACTCGCGCGAAGTTGCCGCGCGTACGCGCGTACGCGCGGTAACTTCGCGCGAAGAGCAGGAAAAATCGGTGATAACTCAGTGGTGAAAAGGTCATCACGCCTAAAGTCTTTTAGGCGTGATAACTGGGTTATCACCGCTTTGTGAATCGAGGCCAAAGTCTCTAACTGAGTTAGCACCGCTTTGTGAATCGAGCCCATCATGCCTAAACTTATCATGCCTAAACTTATCACACCTAAGCTTATCACACCTAAACTTATCCCGCCTAAACTTATCACGCCTAAACTTATCACGCCTAAACTTATCACGCCTAAACTTATCACGCCTAAACTTATCACGCTTAAACTGAGTTTAGGCGTGATAAAGGGCTTTTCACCAGCGTGCTAACTGTTAGCAGCGCTTTGTGAATCAAGCCCACAGTATTATTATTTATTATTTTCCGGGTCAAAGAGTTCAATTCCTGACTGACGTCAGGAAGTGAAAAAACAAATAGCCCAGCAAAAGCGCTTTGAAAAGCGATTTACACAAAATCGTAGCGCAAAGGTAAGTGCCAGGAGGGGGAAAAAAATCGCAAAACCGCGGCCATCATCGATCATCATTTCGATTTTAGATGTGAACAAAGCCTTACAGATACCCCGCCCCCTTCCTCCCGTTCAGATGACAACATTTAATGTTTATGCACTCACTCTGCATGGATTTGAAGATGGAATTCTTGAGCTTCGAACTGGAAATATTTCCTTGATGGTATTATTTTGACTTCAAAACTGGGCAGGACTACAGTGACAAGGAGAAAAAAAAATGTTACATTAGTCTTAAAGTGGCCATACACTTATAGATTTGCAGCAGATTCGATCATCAGATAGATTTCTGTCAGCTGCCTGTCAGATCGAACCTGACAGGAATCTTTCTGATGTGTGCCACATACTGGGAACAGATTTCAGAATGAAATCTATTAGAAATCAATTGAAAATCGATCTAAATGCATTAATGCACCATTAGATCCAATGCAACTCTATGGGCCATCAAAATCGATCACAAACCGATGAATTGGCTGATTTGAAAGAATCGATTTCTGATCGATTGATCGAAGGCTGAAATCGACCAGTGTATGGGCCCTTTTATGGTGCCCATTAGTCCTACAATTTTTTTTGTATTGTCATTCAGATTATTCAGATCATATTGTATAAAAAATTGTGAAGCTGGTGAGCCCAATGTATCCTGAAGGATAGCGTTATCGATTGTTTCCTTAACCACTTCACAGACCTGGGTTTACTTCTCAAGATTCCTGACAATTGTGACCTTTCCGCTATGTCACTATTGATGCAGCAATGGCTTTTCTTTCCTTAAAGGGATACTGTAGGGGGGTCGGGGGAAAATGAGCTGAACTTACCCGGGGCTTCTAATGGTCCCCCGCAGACATCCTGTGTTGGCGCAGCCACTCCCCAATGCTCCGGTCCCGCCTCCGGTTCACTTCTGGAATTTCTGACTTTAAAGTCAGAAAACCACTGCGCCTGCGTTGCCGTGTCCTCGCTCCCGCTGATGTCACCAGGAGTGTACTGCGCAGACACAGATCATACTGGGCCTGCGCTGTGCGCTCTTGATGACATCAGCGGGAGCGAGGACACGGCAACGCAGGCGCAGTGGTTTTCTGACTTTAAAGTCAGAAATTCCAGAAGTGAACCGGAGGCGGGGCCGGAGCATCGGTGAGCGGCTGCGCGGGCACAGGATGTTTGCGGGGGACCATTAGAAGCCCCGGGTAAGTTCAGCATATTTTCCCCCGACCCCCCTACAGTATGTGTGTATATGTGCAAACATATACTAATAAGAAGAACATTTTTTTCCAGAGTAAAATGAGCCATAAATTACTTTTCTCCTATGTTGCTGTCACTTAGGCCTGGTGCACACCCAAAACCGATTGCAGATCCGCAAAACGTTAGTGGTTTTTGAAACGCTTTTTCTTATTTTTATGAAGCGTTTTGCTAACGTTTTGCGGTTTTGTGTAGCATTTTTTGGAGTTTTTTTGTGTAGCAGATTAATATATTGTTACAGTAAAAGCTGTTACTGAACAGCTTCTGTAACAAAAATGCCTGAAAAACTGCTCTGATCGAACGTTTTTCAGAGCGGTTTGCGTTTTTCCTATACTTAACATTGGAGGCAGAAACGCCTTCGAAATCCAAAAAATGCTGCAGCCCGGGTGTATGCGTTTCTGCAAAACACCTCCCGCTCTGGTGTGCACCAGCCCACTGAAATACATTACCCTAGCGCAGCCTTTCTCAACCTTTTTACCCCGGAGGAACCCTGCAAGCAACTTTTGGATCTCAAGGAACCCCATGCAAACAATGTTTTGATCTCGAGGAACCCCTGCATTTATTTTGTAGGTGGCATGGTCTTTAAAAGAAGGTCAGGTTGTTTATTTAAATACCCCCTATTAAACTGCCACTCAACCTGTCTTCTTATCCTAGAGCTTTTTATTGTGCTCATTATTATTATTATTCTGACCTCCAATTTAGAGCTTCTTTTTACAGTACCCCCTATTATAATGTGTGCTATTATACTTGCCAAGAAACCCCTGCAGAGTACTCAAGGAACCCTGGGGTTCCAGGGAACCCTGGTTGAGAAAGCCTGCCCTAGCGTATCCACATCCACAAGCGGATCTGAAAACGCACAAAAAGCGCTCGGTGTGCACCAGCCCTCAAAGTAGGTAGTAGATATCTGACAGGTTTTGGACTATTCATCTCTTCATGGGAGGATTCTCAGGGATTTATTTATCTTCAAAAGCACTTAGTGAATGGCAGTTGCTCTGTCAGGCGGTTGCACAATGATTAACCACTTCAGGGTGAGAGCAATTTTCACATATCAGCACTGCTCACATTCATCCATCAATAAATGTATTACTACTAATCACACCTAAATTATCTATATATTGTTTTTTTCAGGACAAATTAAACTTTTAGTGTGGGAATATTTTGTTTTGTAATTACTTTATGTTCTATGCATTTTAAAGGGAAATTACAATAAAAAAAAACACAAAAAAACCCAAAACACTATTTCTCCATTTACATCCAATATAGCTTTACAATAAACAGTGCTAAGTATAAGTTAAATATACAAATTGTATTTGCTCATCAATACTGTGTTTTTTTTGCTTTCTCATTGTACACTAAAGATGATTATGAGACCTTATTTGCAAAAATAATAGTAATATACCCTCATGGCATACATACTTAAAAAGCCAAATTCCTAAGGTAACAATATATGTTTTTTCTCTTATATTCTGTCACTTTGTTTTCATTTTACAAGTCTTTTATTTTGGTACAGAATATGCAAAAATGTAATTTCTTTTGATTCAGTTTGTGACTAAAAAGAATACACAGGACATGGGCCTCAACCCTAAAACTCTCTAAACTCCATTTTACAACTGATCGGGGTTAAACTGTTACCACCTATGTCTCTTGTAGTTTTCCTGGGACACGGCCATTAGCCCAGCGATCAATGAATGGGATTATAGATCCAATTAGTTGATCAAAGCCCCCCCGCAGAAAAACCGACAGCCTCTAATCAGAGGCTGCGGTTTTTCTGAGTTACAAAAAGTTTCCTGTCCTCATTCTTCTTCTTGGAAGCGTACAACCATGCTTCCAGGACTTTTTCACTGTGGCCAAATAGTAAAACTACACCCACATCCATTTTTTAATAAATAAATAGCTAATTTTAAATGTAAAAAAATGTGTTTACCGCCCACACCAAAAATTACCCACATAAAATTTTTAATACAAGAAAATAAAAAAAAATTACACTAAAAAAACAAACAAAACATAAATAGTTACCTAAGGGTCCGGATTTTTTAAATATGCATGTCAAAGGAGTATATTAATATCATTTTTTAAATTATAGGCTTGTAAACAGTGATGGACGCAAATTGAAAAAATGCACCTTTATTTCCAAATAAAATATCGGCGCCATACATTGTGATAGGGACATAATTTAAATTGTGTAATAGGCGGGACAAATGGGCAAATAAAATACATGGGTTTTAATTACGGTAGCATGTATTAATTTCAAACTATAATGGCCAAAACTGAGAAATAATTTTTTTTTCCATTTCTTAATCTTCCTGTTAAAATGGATTTAGAATAAATTAATTCTTAGCAAAATGTATCACCCAAAGAAAGCCTAATTGGTGGCGGAAAAAACAAGATATAGATCAATTCATTGTGATGAGTAGTGATAAAGTTATTGACAAATAAATGGGAGGTGAAAGTTGCTCAGATGCAAAAAATAAGCAACCCTGTGGGCTTAAGTGGTTAAGACACACCAAAATGTATTCTACAACTCTTCATGGTTAAAATGATACCACATGTGCATCATTTTGTAACATACTGGTGGTGCACTCTCCACAACTACACTGGACATATATATTCGTCCAGTTAGGCTTAAGTGTTAAAGGACAACTGTAAGGGCCCATTCACACTTAACTCTCAAACGCTAGCGCTTTTCAAAGCGCAAGTGTAATGAAGGTCTATGGGCCCGTTCTTACTTGGGCAATTTGCGCTAATCGCCGCAAATCGCCCAAAAACGCGAAACGCAAACGCGTCGCATGCACCATTTTTCAGGCGATTTCCCGGCGATCGCGTTTCAGTGCTATAGAAAATAGCTCAACAGGGCTGCCAGGAAACTGGTGTTGTTTAAAAGGAAATAAAGATGGCAGCCACCATATACCTCTCACTTCAGTTATCCTATAATGTTTTAAAGCAGGGGTAGGGAACGTTGGCTCTCCAGCTGTTAAGGAACTACAAGTCCCACGATGCATTGCAGGAGTCTGACAGCTACACACATGATTAATAAAGGCAAATGCATGCAGGGATTTGTAGTTTTATCACAGCTGGAGAGCCAAGGTTCCCTACCCCTGTTTTAAAGCAAAAATTTAATTTCGAGTGTTAGCTCACTTTAAGTTATAATAAGCTAGTATACTAATTAGCCCCAACCAGGAGACAAAATTAGCAAGTCTCCTCTTCTAACAGTTGACCTGTTAAGGCCGCATCTAATGTAACTGTGCATTGTGATTTGATAGCTTCAACCATCCCCTTCCAAGTGAAGCTAATTTTTATGTTCAGAGAATGCTTGGTGGTTCCCAGTGACTAACTATGACTTCAAGTGGCAAACATAAAGGCTCATACACACCGGTTACAACTGTCGCCGCAACCACGTGGCACACGCGTGTTGCAGTGACAGGTCCCCCGTGTGTATAACGAGCGCGCCATGAACCGTCGCTAGTCAGAGCTGTCGCCAGGCGATTGGCGTGGCCAATCTCCGGCAACAGCTTTCGCCGCAACTGTCGCTAGACCGCCACACGTACTGCGTGAGTATGCGGACTAGCGACAGCAACCCACTCACCATGGACAGAGCTTCCGGCAGGGGGGGGGAGGAACCTTCGGCGACAGCCTCCGCCGCATCTCTGTCCCTCTGTGCGCCGTGTGTACGGCTGCTGCACAGAGGGACCTGGCGACGAGCTGTCGCCGAGCTGTCGCGCACACGTCCCTGGTGTGCTAGCGACAGGCTACATCGGTACCCCGTGTGTACCCACCTTAAATCCAGGGGCGTATCTGGGTAATATAGCGCCTATAGCAAACAATGAAATCGTGCCCCCCCCTTCACAGTCAGAGCCCTCTTCCCCTCTAAAAACCACATAATTTCTCGTGTACATGTTTTATGGTTGCTTGTGTGTTTTAGCTCAGGATATTGCTGAGGTTACTTTTTGGAAATAGCTCTCGTTATTCACTCTCTGTCCTCTGTTCTAACACTAAGCCAAATGCGCCCTACATGCATAAGTTAGGTAGCAGTGTTCCCCAGATAACAGCATTAATCTGATCTGAGGTCTGAATGACAGGGAGGCATGGAGGAAGGCAGGCCGATGCAGCACAGGGGCAGGCATGGCACCCAGTGACGGATCTAGGGGGGGGGGGGGGGGGGGGGCAGACGGGTCTCTTGCCCCAGGCGCAGTTTGTTGAATTCTCAAAAAGGCAGCAAAATTTGGATGGGGAATGGCAGTTTAGGTGCCAAAACCTGACCTTTAGGTGCCAAAACTGGATGGGGAATGGCAGTTTAGGTGCCAAAACCTGACCTTTTGGTGCCAAAACCTGACCTTGCCCCAGGCGCAACTTGGTCTAGATCCGTCCCTGATGGCACCCATGGTGCTGTGGCACTTGTGGCACGAGCCATGCACCCCTCTAGATACGCCTCTGCATAAATCATCTGGTATTTGTTTGCAGTAGACATAAAACTCCTTACCGTATTCTTTCACTTCAAAGTGTGTAGTATAATTATGAATCAGATTGTCTTGAAACATGGCTACGATGGTCCATTCTCCAATACTGAAAATCAAAAAGGGTAAATGAGCAGGATAGTAAATCACAGTCACTATTAAAGTAAGGCCAGGACCACACTAAGCTGGATTAAAGAGGAACTCCAGTGAAAATAACGTAATGAAAAAAGTGCTTTATTTTTACAATAATTGTGTATAAATGATTTAATCAGTGTTTGCTCATTGTAAAATCTTTCTGCTCCCTGATTTACCTTCTGAAATGTATCATATGGCAAAATGTTTACTGCTGACAGGTGATATCAGTGGAAGTAGCTGCTGCTTGCTTTTTTGGCAGTTGGAAACAGCTGTTATTTCCCACAATGCAACAAGGCTCCCACAGTGTGATGTCAGCACCTCAGTGCTATGAGGTGCTGACATCATTTGTGGGAGGGGTTTCACCACAAAATCAGCCTTGATCCGATTGAGAAAAGGTAAAGATATCTTGTGGGAAAGGGGGCATCAGCTGCTCACTGGGATGAAATTCAATTCTTGGTTACAGTTTCTCTTTAAGAATGGTTACAGTCAGTGTCGTAACTGGGAGGGAGCAGCACCTGCGACTGCAGAGAGGCCCAGAGGAGTGTGGGGGCCGACTACTAACCTTCCCTCTCTCTGACACTCCAGATCAGGTGTTTTTGTGGCTACACTTGTTATGGGTGTGACGACCCTGATGGCCACACTTGTGTTATGAGCCTTGTAAGATGGGCCCCCCAGGCTGTGAGGGTCACCAAGAAGAGGCAAAGGAAGGTTTGTGAACATCAAAAGGCCCCATCAAAACCTTGCTGCGGGCCCCCATGATTTGTAGTTATGCCTCTGGTACAGTTACAGCAGATCCAACATTCTGAATGGATCCACTGCGTCCGTCTATATGCTTTTATTGTATCCATTGGCAGGGGTGTATCAGGGTAATATAGCGCCTATGGCAGACACTGAAATTGCCCCCCCCCCATGATACCAGTCCCCTCCCCCAGTATAAGTAGCGCCCACAGTATAAGTAACCACAGCTAGCACCCTAGTATAGGTAGGCAAAGGTCGTTAACTCAGTGCAGGTAACCTCCAGCTTAGGTTACCCAACCGGTACATGTCGACGTAGTTAGGCCTCGTTCAGACTATACACGCTGCCATGCGCATTTTAGCAGCGCATATAGTACGCGACACGCAAGAACGGTAGAAGGGCATAGACAGCGCTGCGCAGCACTGCTACATGCATTTTTCAGAAATTGCAGGCAGATCCATTCATCTCCATCTCTACAGTACAAGTACAGCACTCCCCCCCCCCCCCCAAGTATTCCTTCAACAGTACAGGTCGTGACTCATGAGAGGTGTCCCCAGAATAAGTAACCCCCCAATATAGGTAGCGACAGGTGTCTCTCACCCCCCGCCCCCATATAATTAATATCTCCCTGCCAATATACTGTATGTAGTGAGAGATGTCTCCCAGTATAAATAGCCCCCCCAGTATAGGTAGTGAGAGATGCCCTTCAGTATAAGAGGAGGTACAAATACCCGAGAGGCATCTCCCAGTATGGTAGTAGGCCACAAGGGAGTAGGGGACAGCCATGGTAACCCTGGCGCTGTGGCGCCCATGGCACAAACCGATGCCTGCACCCGTCTAGATACGCTTCTGTCCATTGG
Organism: Hyperolius riggenbachi; assembly: GCF_040937935.1. NCBI lineage: Eukaryota > Metazoa > Chordata > Amphibia > Anura > Hyperoliidae > Hyperolius > Hyperolius riggenbachi. The sequence goes on from NC_090648.1 coordinate 52,614,610, forward strand.
TGCCCTTCGTAGCATGCATTTTGACAACCAACGACAATGGAGTCCTGATTGGGAGGGGTTTGGGGTGGTTTTTCAATTTTTGTTGTCATCATATACAATTTCTGTTGAGAACAGGTTTAGTATTACTTTTTTGTAATACTCTATGTAAAATACAAACTCCTGAATACATGCCACAGCAACTCCCTTCTTCCTGTATATGTAACTGACTGCACATATCTGTAACAATCAGACAATGGACACACCCAATATTTTCTCACAGGCTGAGCTATGCATGTAGCTGCAGATACAAATTTGAATTTTGTCTCTTGTGATGTGTAGATCTGAACTGATGTCAACAAAAATCACATGGAACAATTATGTGGTGAAGGTGTTACTGGAGATCTGGTGAAGGTGAAATGAAGGTGTAACTGGTGGGTGATGATGACCAGGGGAATAACAATAGACCCTGTAATGTATGCAGCCACAGGGGGGCCTAAAAGATGCAGGGGGCCCCGTGAGGAGGGAAGTTTATTTTTCCCTGTGCTGAGAGACTGACAGCTAAGGTCATGGAGAGAAAAACTTTCTGCTCCCTGCACTATTGTTCTAATGGCTGCATCTGCTCAGCCAATGATAAAAAATATACAAAGTTTTGTATGTAAAGATTTGTAGACAGTCCCTATTCAGTGTGCAGCAGGGTCTTGTGTACAGCGCCCAGCCTCTCCACCCCTCCCCAAGTGCTGTGTACTGTAGTGATGCTGGAAAAGTCTGCAGAGCCAGTTCTGCTTCAGCAGAGGTGGACAGAGTGAGTGTAATAAGCTGAGGCTGGGAGCACACTTGTCTGCCAGTTTTCTGTATGCATTTTTGGCACACCATGTGTGTCTGTAAAAACATGCAAGTTGTATCACAGAAGCTAATGTAATTGATAGAGAAAATGCATGCAGGGCTTCACTGGTGCCTGTTTCTATCCGCATGGAGAAAACACATTCAAGTGTGCACTAGCCAATTGAATAACATTGGTCCTCATTTTTCCTGTACAGAAAGTGAGGGGGTGGGGGGAAAGGAGGGGGAGGGGGTCCCATCCAAAGTTTCACAGGGAGCCCACTTATGCCTTCTGAGGATAACAGTGTGACTAGTGGGTGTGGTGAAGGTGTAGCTAGTGGGTGTGGTGGAGGTGTAACCAGGCCTGGATTTACCTCACAGGAGCCTATAGGCACAGATGATCTGGCCTCCATGAACCTACAACAACCCCCCCTCCCCCACCGAACTGCACCACAAGTGTGCTGGCTGTCCCAGCTGTCCTTTTTCATTTACTTCCCTTGCCCATCAAAGGTAGCTACAGGTGCACCTTTCTATTAGGTAGCCAGCCCAGAGCTACAGTATCCTCCAGAATGAACTAGAGGTGTTCCCAAGTATTAAGTAGCTACAGGTTCCCCTGACTGAAGGGAGATCTGGTCAGTAAAATGCCTAGACCCAGTTGAGTAACCTCTCATTTACACTCTGCTAGGGACTCTGCATAGGGAAGGAGGGAGGGACTTAGGTAGTGGCGTGAGCCGCCTTTTCATCATCAGGCGTCTGTAGGCACGTGCCTACCGTGCCTTATGGTAAATCCGGCCCTGGGTGTAACTAGTGGTGTAATTATCACTTCCACCATTAAGTGGGAGTGATAAAGTTATTACTAGGGCGTGTGGTGAAAGTATGACCTGGAGGACACCATGTTTTCAGGGATTTGAAGAAACCTAAACATTCCCATCTAAAACCATTATGGAATACAGAACAGAAGCGAACAGAGTAGTTTGCAGAAAAACTAATTCAAAAACTGTCAACTTCTTCTTCTCTACTTATGTGTATCATTTTCTGGTGTTAAACTTAAAAATAGGTGTTACCTTGCCAGTTCATTCAGTTTGTAAGTCAAGGAGCTGATCCCCTTGTTGATAGCCTGGGACTTCTCCTCCACACTAACGCTTTCCGGAGTCTGAGAAGGAAGGAAAAATCTCACTATATAAATATATACTGACACACAAACCTCAACAGCTAAATATTCGACATTTTCAAGAAAATCATGAATGGAAATAAACAGTGATGATCACAATCAGCCGATTATGCATTTACCACTATACGTAATTATGAATTGTTAATTCAATTGATTTTGTATAAGCATTTGTAATTACGCATGAAATTACGCATAATTACGTGTAATTTCGTGCCGACTTTGGCGGTGAATAGCAAAGCCCCAATACATGTTATTGCTACTAAAATTGCTACAAATGTTAAGGAGAATCGTGGGTACAACCCAAAAACAAAATAGTGGGTACAACTCAAAAAAATTGTTTCAAAAACCCCTTGTGGCTTTTGAGAAAATCAATTTTGAAAATGCAAAGAGAAATGTTTTTTAAGCTAAAAAAAATGTTTAAAAAACATTTTTCTTTGTATTTTTAACCACTTGAGGACCACAGTCTTTCTACCCCTTAAAGAGAACCCGTGGTGGGATTTACTTATGCTAGTGGGGCACAGAGGCTGGTTGTGCACACTAACACCAGCCTCTGTTGCCCCATGGTGTGCCTCCAAGACCCCCTGCGCGCCGCTATACCCCCCGCAGTGCTGGCGACACGCAGCGTGTCGACAGCACAATGTTTACCTCTTCCTGTCTTTTAGCGCCGCTCCCCCGCCTCCTCCGTATCGCCGCTACCCGCCCGCGTCCCTTCCCTCCCGCTGATTGGAGGGAAGTGACGCGAGCGGGTAGTGCCGATACGGAGGAGGCGGGGGAGCGGCGCTAACAGACAGGCAGAGGTAAACATTGTGCTGGCGACATGCTGCGTGTCGCCAGCACTGCGGGGGGTATAGCGGCGTGCAGGGGGGTCTTGGAGGCACACCATGGGGCAACAGAGGCTGGTGTTAGTGTGCACAACCAGCCTCTGTGCCCCACTAGCATAAGTAAATCCCACCTCGGGTTCTCTTTAAGGACCAGAGCCTTTTTTTCCATTCAGACCACTGCAGCTTTCACGGTTTATTGCTCGGTTATACAACCTACTTCTTGTCACTAATACAGCTTTCTTTTGGTGCTATTTGATTGCTGCTGCGAGTTTTACTTTTTATTATATTCATCAAAAAAGACATGAATTTTGTCAAAAAATTATTTTTTTAACATTCTGTGATAAACTTTTTCAAATAAAGTAAAATTTCTGTATACATTTTTGTCCAAATTTATTTTGCTACATGTCTTTGATAAAAAAAAACATTCAGTGTATATTTATTGGATTGGGTAAAAGTTATAGCGTTTTCAGACTATGGTGCCAAAAGTGAATTTTCCCATTTTGAAGCATCTCCGACTTTTCTGACCACCTGTCATGTTTCATGAGGTGCTAAAATTCCAGGATAGTACAAATACCCCCCAAATGACCCCATTTTGGAAAGAAGGCATCCCAAATTATTCACTGAGAGGCATGGTGAGTTCATAGAATATTTTATTTTTTGTCACAAGTAAGCGGAAAATGACACTTTGAGACAAAAAAAAAAAAAGGTTTCCATTTCTGCTAACTTGTGACAAAAAAAAAAAGAAATCTGCCACGGACTCACCATGTCCCTCTCTGAATGCCTTAAAGTGTCTACTTTCCAAAATGGGGTCATTTGTGGGATGTGTTTACTGTCCTGGCATTTTGGGGGGTGCTAAATTGTAAGCACCCCTTTAAAGCCTAAAGGTGCTCATTGGACTTTGGGCCCCTTAGCGCAGTTAGGCTGCAAAAAAGTGGCACACATGTGGTATTGCCGTACTCAGGAGAAGTAGTATAATGTGCTTTGGGGTGTATTTTTACACATACCCATGCTGGGTGGGAGAAATATCTCTGTAAATGACAATGTTTTGATTTTTTTTACAAACAATTGTCATTTACAGAGAGATTTCTCCCACCCAGCATGGGTATGTGTAAAAATACACCCCAAAACACATTATACTACTTCGCCTGAGTACAGCGATACCACGTGTGGCACTTTTTTGCACCCTAACTGCGCTAAGGGGCCCAAAGTCCAATGAGTACCTTTAGGATTTCACAGGTCGTTTTGAGACATTTGGTTTCAAGACTACGCCTCACGGTTTAGGGCCCCTAAAATGCCAGGGCAGTTTAGGAACCCCACAAGTGACCCCATTTTAGAAAGACAACACCTCAAGGTATTCTGTTAGGAGTATGGTGAGTTCATAGAAGATTTTTTTTGTCACAAGTTAGCGGAAATTGACACTTTGTGAAACAAAAAACAATAAAAATCAATTTCCAAAAACTTGTGACAAAAATAAAATCTTCTATGAACTCACCATACCCCTAACGGAATACCTTGGGGCGTCTTCTTTCTAAAATGGTGTCACTTGTGGGGTCCTTATACTGCCTTGGCATTTTAGGGGCCCTAAACCGTGAGGAGTAGTCTTGAAACCAAATTTCTCAAAATCCTGTGACGACCTGTGAAATCCTAAAGGTACTCATTGGACTTTGGGCCCCTTAGCACATTTAGGGTGCACAAAAGTGCCACACATGTGGTACTGCTGTACTCAGGAGAAGTAGTATAATGGGTTTTGTGGTGTATTTTTACATATACCCATGCTGGGTGGGAGAAATATCTCTGTAAATGACAATTTTTTTTATTTTTTTACACACAATTGTCTATTTACAGAGATATTTATCCCACCCAGCATGGATAGGTGTAAAAATACACCACAGAATACATTATACTACTTCTTCTGAGTATGGCAATACCACATATTGCCATACTTGCATAATTGCAACACTTTTTTGCAGCCTAACTGTGCTAAGGGGCCCAACATCCTATGAGTACCTTTAGGACTTCACAGGTCATTTTGAGGCATTTGGTTACTTTCTAGACTACTCCTCATGGTTTAGGGCCCCACGGTATTCCCCAAGGTATTCCATTAGTAGTATGGTGGGTTTATAGAAGATTTTATTTTTTGTCACAAGTTAGCGGAAATTGAGTTTTGTTTTTTTTTTGCACAAAGTGTCATTTTCCGCTAACTTGGGACAAAAAAAATAAAAACTTCTATGAACTCGCCATACTACTAACGGAATACCTTGGGGTGTCTTCTTTCTAAAATGGGGTCACTTGTGGGGTTCCTACACTTCCCTGGCATTTTAGGGGCCCTAAACGTGAGGAGTAGTCTGGAGAGCAAATGCCTCAAAATGACCTGTGAATAGGACGTTGGGCCCCTTAGCACACCTAGACAATTGTGTGTAAAAAAAATCAAAAAATTGTCATTTACAGAGATATTTCTCCCACCCAGCATGGGTATGTGTAAAAATACACCCCAAAACACATTATACTACTTCTCCTGAGTACGGCGATACCACATGTGTGACACTTTTTTGCAGCCTAGGTGCGCTAAGGGGCCCAACGTCTATTCACTGGTCATTTTGAGGCATTTGGTTTCTAGACTACTCACAGTTTAGGGCCCTTAAAATGCCAGGGCAGTATAGGAACCCCACAAGTGACCCCATTTTAGAAAGAAGACACCCCAAGGTATTCCGTTAGGTGTATGGTGAGTTCATAGAAGATTTTATTTTTTGTCACAAGTTAGTGGAAAATGACACTTTGTGAAAAAATCAATAAAAATCAATTTCCGCTAACTTTTGACAATAAATAAAATCTTCTATGAACTCATCATACACCTAACGGAATACCTTGGGCTGTCTTTTTTTCTAAAATGGGGTCACTTGTGGGGTTCCTATACTGCCCTGGCATTTTAGGGGCCCTAAACCGTGAGGAATAATCTGGAAACCAAATGCCTCAAAATGACTGTTCAGGGGTATAAGCATCTGCAAATTTTGATGACAGGCGGTCTATGAGGGGGCGAATTTTGTGGAACCGGTCATAAGCAGGGTGGCCTCTTAGATGACAGGTTATATTGGGCCTGATCTGATGAATAGGAGTGCTAGGGGGGTGACAGGAGGTGATTGATGGGTGTCTCAGGGGGTGATTAGAGGGGAAAATAGATGCAATCAATGCACTGGGGAGGTGATCGGAAGGGGGTCTGAGGGGGATCTGAGGGTTTGGCCGAGTGATCATGAGCCCACATGGGGCAAATTAGGGCCTGATCTAATGAGTAGGTGTGCTTGGGGGTGACAGGTGGTGACAGGAGGTGATTGATGGGTGTCTCAAGGTGTGATTAGAGGGGGGAATAGATGCAAGCAATGCACTGGCAAGGTGATCAGGGCTGGGGTCTGAGGGCGTTCTGAGGGTGTGGGTGGGTGATTGGGTGCCCTAGGGGCAGATAGGGGTCTGATATGATGGGTAGCAGTGACAGGTGGTGACAGGGGGTGATTGATGGGTGATTGATGAGTAATTAGTGGGTGTTTAGAGGAGAGAACAGATGTAAACAATACACTTGGGAGGTGATTTGACGGCAGGTTTGCGGGCGATCTGATGGTGTGGGTGGGTGATCAGATTGCTCGCAAGGGGCAATTTAGGGGCTGATTGATGGGTGGCAGTGACAGGGGGTGATTGATGGGTGATTGACAGGTGATCAGTGGGTTATTACAGGGAAGATCAGATGAAAATAATGCACTGGCTAATTGATAAGGGGGGTTCTGAGGGCAATCTGAGCATGTGGGCGGTTGATTGGGTGCCCGCAAGGGGCAGATTAGGCTCTAAACTGATGGGTAACCGTGACAGGTGGTGATAGGGGGTGATTGATGGGTGATTGATGGGTAATTAGTGGGTGTTTAGAGGAGAGAACAGATGTAAACAATGCACTTGGGAGGTGATCTGACGGCAGGTTTGCGGGCGATCTGATGGTGTGGGTGGGGGATCAGATTGCCCGCAAGGGGCAGGTTAGGGGCTGATTGATGGTTGTTGATTGACAGGTGATCAGGGGGCATAGATACATACAGTACACGGGGGGGGGGGTCTGGGGGGGGCTCTGGGGAGAATCTGAGGGGTGGGGAGGAGATCAGGAGTCCCCAGGGTGCAGTTAGGGACCTAATAAAAAAAATAGCGTTAACAGATAGTGACAGGGAGTGATTGATGGGTGATTAGGGGAGTGATTGGGTGTAAACAGTGGTCTGGGAGGTGGGCGGGGGGGGGGTCTGAGGGGTGCTGTGGGCAATCAGGGGGTGGGGGGGGGAGATCAGTGTGCTTGGGTGCAGACTAGGGTGGCTGCAGCCTGCCCTGGTGGTCCCTCGGACACTGGGACCACCAGGGCAGGAGGCAGCCTGTATAATACACTTTGTATACATTTCAAAGTGTATTATACACTTTGTAGCGGCGATCGTGGGGTTAACAACCCGCCGGCGCTTCCGAACGGCCGGCGGGTTGTCGTCGTGGGTGGGCGGAGCCAGTTGCCGGGGGAAGCACGCGTCATCAATGACGCGATAGCTTTCCCGGCATGCCGAAAGGACGCAACACCCTTGGCCGTATTGCGGTCCTTTCGGCATCCACTTTGCCGCCGCCCATCGGCTGTGGGCGGTCGGCAAGTGGTTAAACTCAATTTTCTCAAAAACTACAAGGTAAATCTTTTTTTTGACTTGTACCCACTATCCTCCTTAACATATGTAGCAATTTTGGTAGCAAAAACATGTATAGGAGCTGTGCTATTCACAGCCCAAGTCGGCAAGAAATTACAAATAAATTACGTGTAAATTCACACGTAATTACAAATGCTTACAATTGCATAAAAAATTAATTACGCTTATCTCTCAAATTTCACATTACGATTACGATGCGTAAATGCGAATTACGGTGTGTAATTACACATAGGCGTAAATTCTGCTCATCACTAGAAATAAAGTAAGGCTTCATATCCCAAGCTAATTATAAACTAATAAAGTTAGCTAACTAATAAAACTTAACACTGCCACTTATTTCTCATCTCCATTTTTCTCAGCCATATTAAAAATATGCCCAAGTCTCAGTTAAGATTTTAGAGACATAAATAGCGAATGAGAACACTTTATTTTTGTGTTTTGTTTTTTGCTAACTACCGCACTGTTTTACTGGGAAACACTTATTTGGCAACTTCAAACTGTTTAATGCCCTTGGGTGATGAGTACAGTCCTTGTCTGCCTATGCCTAGAAAACTGCCCTGCAGTGGCATACGTATAAAATCGCTGCAGGGAGACTTGGGTGCAGGATACAGCCAGTATGGCTTATCCTGCTGCTGCACAAGTCCCGGCGGTGTTAATTACTATTCCCCCTCTAGGTCCATGTGGATGTTGAGTAATGATGTAATTTGGCTTCCAGCTAATGCTGGCGGACTAATTAGTGTTTTAAAAGTAACTTCAGCCCCGTCTTCTGACGGCGCCAAAGTTACTCACTGTGCGCCACTATAGCCGTAATTCCTATTACGGTTTTATGGTGGTGCCGGCTGCACCCAAATCTCCTGCGCTGTTATTACAGCGCTCGCCTGCAGTGTGCTGTTCCAAGTCCTCAACTTGAGGTCGTGCAGCAATGCCTTTTCAGGAGGTTGATAACTGTTGATCCTTGCACAAGTAGTAAGTGTGGGCTGGAGAAATTGGATTACCTGCACCAGTGAATGTCGGAAAATCTCCTTTACCCAACAGATCTGAAGAAGTTTCTTTGTGGGAGTAAACACGGACCTCCGTTGTATAAAACCTACACTATCAGCACAGGCAGGGTTACCAGGCTTCCTCCAGGTTGCTCCCACGACGTCTTCCTCCGCCTTCTCCTGGCCCCAGTAGAAGCCCCGTAAGTTTGGCGAGTCAGGGCGCACTGCGCATGTGTGGGCCAGCCACATGCCGCACCCCGCCTAGAACGCACCCAGCTGCGGGAGCGAAATGGAGGGGCGCGTGCAGCCTCACTGCGCATGTGCCATCTGACCCCAAACTTACAGGCTTCTACTGGGACCAGGAGAAGGAGGAGGAAGACATTGGGCTTTATTCACAAAGCGGTGCTAACCTACTTAGCACGTCTAAAGTCTTTAGACGTGCTAACCAGGGTGCTAAGTAGGTTAATCAATTGAGAAATCCGGTGCTAACCTACTTAGCACCCTGGTTAGCACGTTTAAAGACTTTAGACGTGCTAAGTAGGTTAGCACCGCTTTGTGAATCAAGCCCATTGTGGGAGCGAACGATGCATGGGGGGAGGGGGTTGAAGGAAGCCCCAGGTATGTATAAATCTTTTATACTAGTTTTTCTCTGTTGCACTTTAAAATTTAGCGTGACCATACAGGATGTGGAGCTGGTCATGGGTGGAGAGGCTCCCGCTTGGGAGAGGGGAGTGCTGAATGTGGCTTAAACCTCACACTCATGTATGAGGCATGTTGAGCAACATTGCAGAACTGAGGCTGTACAGATGCTTTGCTAGCCTATGAGCTAGCAATGTGTTCTGTTGCTATACAAATTGAAGGAGCAATGTCAGATGGGAGCAGGGTAGGTGGATCGAACAATGCACTAGACTGAATTAACCATCCCATGATGTATTCCCTTACCCAGTTTTACATCCCAGGAGCCTATAGGCAGAGATGTCCTGGCACCCTAGGCTTTGCCCTTCATGAACCTAACCCCTCCCCCCCACCCCAAATGCAACGCAAGTGTGCTGGCTGGCCCAGCTGTCACTTTTCCTTTACTTACCTTGCCCATAATAAGTAGCTACTGGTGGCCCTTAGCATTAGGTAGCCAGAGGTACCCTCAGTATTAAGTAGCTAGAGGTGCCCCCTCGCTGAAGGGAAATCTCGTTAGTGAAATGCCCAGAGATGGGTGAGTAATCTCTCCTCTACATTCTCATCAGGACTCTGCATACGGAAGGTGGGAGGGAGGCACTAGGGGAGAGGAGTGATCTGCCTTTCCAACATCAGGCGCCTGTAGGCATGTGCCTGCTGTGTCTTACGGTAAATCCAGCCCTGCACCCAACCCCAACAGAAAGTGTATGTAAAACATTTCTCAGACCTTGCTAAACACCAATTTGCACAACTAGGTATATTTGTGAGGGGTTTATCTGGGAAGGTTGTGAAGCAGAGACCTGTGACGGAGAAAGAAAAACAAACAACGGTCTTACCAGGATGTGCACTGCTACTGGCTTGCTGATTGGCTTCAGATCAGGTGTCATGGTGAAGACCCGGTAGTTAACTAAATAGGAGGAGAAAAGAAATAGAAGTTTTGTGTTAGATGGCATGATGCAGTGTGTGAATATACAAAGTGTTAATAATACAAATCACAGTATTCTACAAAGTCACTGTACACCACTTCACAGTTGACACAATACACATTGGATCCATCTGAAAATGGTGCCTGCGAATAATGGCGCACGGTGTTGCCGCTAATCTGTTTGCCGCTTATCGCTATTTAACGTTAAAGCCTTATTGTTATTTAACGTTAAAGCCTTATCGCTATTTAGTGTTAACACACAGAACCCTCTCTGTACCTATCCCTAACCCCTAACCCCCCCTGGTGGTGCTTAACCCTAGCCACCCCCCTGGTGGTGCCTAACCCTAACACCCCCCTGGTGGTGCCTAACCCTAACCACCCCCCTGGTGGTGCCTAACCCTAACACCCCCCTGGTGGTGCCTAACCCTAACACCCCCCTGGTGGTGCCTAACCCTAAGACCCCCCCGGTGGTGCCTAACCCTAAGACCCCCCAGTGGTGCCTAACCCTAACCACCCCCTTGGTGGTGCCTAACCCTAACCACCCCCCTGGTGGTGCCTAACCCTAACTACCCCCCTGGTGGTGCCTAGCCCTAACCACCCCCCTGGTGGTGCCTAACCCTAAGACCCCCCTGGTGGTGCCTAACCCTAAGACCCCCCCAGTGGTGCCTAACACTAACCTTGACAGTGTTACATTAAATCCATTCACCGTTTTGCAGTTAAATAACGTCTGCAGTTTGGCTTATGTAGGGCGCTATTGATAAATAACGTTACTGTGGGCAATAACGTCTGCTGTTTGGCAAATGAACGGCACTATTGATAAATAACGTTAGTGTGTGCCACTATTGATAAATAACGTTAGTGTGTGCCACTATTGAGTGTTAGTGGGTGGTGGAGCACTCCTCTGAGAGATCAGGCTTGATGTGCCACGGCGTTTCTGGCAACACTCCAGAATCTGAGCAGTAGATAGAAGGATGGTGCCGGCTTCATCCTTCTATCTATGTGTGCCACTATTGATAAATAACGTTAGTGTGTGCCATTTTTCTTCTTTTTTCCCTGTGCGCCATTATTATGCAGTACTAACGATAAATAGCGATAAGCGTATCTTTTTAATGCTGCATCATTTTTATGCATAGGCGCTGTGCGCCATTATTCACTGATCCGATACACATTACATATAATAATATTGTTTCTTGCTTTTTTTTTTACTAAAATGTTCTTCAAATATCAGTTAAATGTCAACTGGGGTAAAACGTAACACATATCGGGACAAAAGGCCACCTGAAAATATTGCAGCAGAACCACTTGAAGTGAACCTGAGGTGAAAATAAACTAATTAACAATTTTATCTATCATCTTACTCCTAAAAATAACTTTTTTTTAGATAACCCATGGTTTTATTTCATGTCATTTACAAAGTAAATTTAATGTTTTATTGTATCTGCTTAATGGCAGTCTCTCAAGAATCCCAGAGCTAAAATCTATGAACTGTTGACCTTTTTTATCTATCCTCTGCTCTTAGAAGTTGTTCTCTGCCAGGGAATGTTTTATGGCCGTAATTCCTTTATTAGTGAAGGTTATGCTATACAATTCAACAAGGGTTCAACAAGAGAGAAGCTGTCACTTACACACCTGAAGATTAACTCTTTCAGGCAGTAAAAGAAAAATAGCTAAGTTGTTAATATGTTTAGCACTGTACATACACATGTTTATCTCAACATGTCACATGTCCCCTCAGGCATGCTTTAAGTACCCTCCCTATTATAGAAACACATTGCATCCATTTTCCCAAATCTGAGAAACAAAAAAAAAACACGATCCCCCTTCCCTCCAGAATATTGTTCAATCACGTCTTCCCTCATCCACCAATAATGCCGCAGAAATACTGTCAGAATCGAAATTGAAGATTTTCAGAAGATTTAAAGTGAGTCTGAAGCCAGCGTTAAAAAACAAAAAACAGATATTCGCCTAAGGAGAGGGAAGGCTCTGGGTCCTATAGAGCCTCCCTGCTCCTCTCCTGGTCCTGTAGTTCCTGTACTGGCTTCCCAGTAAGCAGGCTCCAGCCTATGGTTCAATGGGTCTGAGACTGCTCTTTCTTCCACCGCAAGAGGCATCGTCAGTCTGCGGGAACCTGAGTGCTCACGACGACGGGCCATTCCATACTGTGCATGTGCGAGTGCGCTCTCTTGCGTACTCACGCATGCGCAGTACAGAGCACCATGTCTTCGGGAGCACTCAGGTTCCCGAAGACTGCCGAAGCCTCCCATGGTGGAAGAAAGAGGAGTCTCTGACCCATTCGACTCATGGGCTGGAGCCTGCTAACTGGGAAGCCAGGACAGGAACTACGGGACCAGGAGAGGAGCAGGAAGGCTCTATAGCAGGGGTCTTAAACTCAATTTACCTGGGGGCCGCAGGAGGCAAAGTCAGGATGAGGCTGGGCCGCATAAGGGATTTCACAAAAAAGTCAATTTGTATGATTACTTATCAGTGGCTGAGAAGATGCAGTCATTAGAACAATTGTGCAGAGAGCAGAAGGCTTTTTCTCTCTGCACCCTTAGTTGTCAGTCTCTCAGGACAGGAAAAATAACTCCTCCCCCCATGGGGCCCCCTGATGCTTCTGGGCCTCTCTGCGGCTGCATCCCTTGCAGGGTGTATTGTTACGCCCCTGATGTCAACCTAACATCCCCCTGGTCCTGGGCACCAAAGGTTGGGAAAAGCCTCCGTATCATTGAATTGCTCTAGAAAGGGGTGGGGGGGCTTTGCCATCCCTCTTGTGCAGTGTGTACCTCCAATCTTATAGACCATGCGGTTTAGTATGGTACAAGGTATGGATACGGTATGGATACACGTGCTTATTGGCTTCATATTCACTGGGTAATACCAGTCCTAGAGGATGGAGTGGGTGGGGGGAAAGGCATTGGGCAGGAGATGTATAAGGATATGTGCACATGCATGCAATGTTTGCCTATTCCTTTCAATGGAGCTCTGCAGTAGCAGATGGTTAAAGCTCTAAAGGTCTGATAACTCACAAATGTGGGTGTCTGCTGCCATTCATCTTCTACTTTTGTGATTGTGGCAACACTGAGGCCAGGAACGCAATGTGAAAACCTTGGATTAGTAAATTAAGATCATCTGTAATGTGACGTGTGCAAAAAAGGGAAAGCTGCAGTCGGATCCCTTTATTTGTGTTAGTAGTGGTCATATGTCACTGTTCCTGGGTCCCTCAAACTCCCCCCCTTCCCCATGCCTATGATCCTAAGGGAAGGGGGGTTAAATATTCACCATGCCCTGGGGAAACAGTAAATTCGGGCGCCTGAGGCTAGTGGACAAATCGGGCGCCGCCATTCACTTCTATAATAAATATCGTTTAATGGGCGCCCGGTAGGAAAAAAGGGCGCCGGAGAAAACTAACGTTTTAAAAGCGGCGCCCGGAGACTTAATGTTTTATTACTGTTTCTCATGATTACACATTATTTAATGATCTATACATGTTTAAATATTATTTTTAAACGAAAACCAGTACAATATTTTCCCCAAACATTATTTTTAAACGAAAAACATTACTTTTTTTTTTTTACATTATTTTTAAACGAAAAAAATTACAGGGGGTCTTAGGTTTAGGCACCAACAGGGGGGTCTTAGGTTTAGGCACCAACAGGGGGGTCTTAGGTTTAGGCACCAACAGGGGGTCTTAGGTTTAGGCACCAACAGGGGGTCTTAGGTTTAGGCACCAACAGGGGGGTCTTAGGTTTAGGCACCAACAGGGGGGTCTTAGGTTTAGGCACTAACAGGGGGGTCTTAGGTTTAGGCACCAACAGGGGGGTCTTAGGTTTAGGCACTAACAGGGGGGTCTAGGGGTTAGGGGTAGGTACAGGGAGGGTTACTTAGGCACCAACAGGGGGGGTCTTAGGTTTAGGCATCAACAGGGGGGTCTAGGGGTTAGGGGTAGGTACAGGGAGGGTTACTTAGTAATTTTTTTTTTAAACGTTATTATGCGTTTCATTCTTTAAACAAAAGATTAACGTTTTTACAATTGCCGATTTAATACATATTATTTAATGATTTATAACGTTTAAAAACATTACTTTTAAACGAAATACATTTTTAAACGTAATCCATGTTTATCGTTAAAAACCCGGCGCCCTTTTTTCCCATCGCCCCTTTTTAACGTACGCGAGCCTGGTACTACCCTTCTACATCCTGATTAGGAGAAATAGTGGTCCAGAGCTCAGCCACACCTCCCGGAAGACAGCCTTATTTGGCTGTGGCTATGGTTTGACTTCTTATGTCTCATGAGGGTAATCAGTGAGGGAAATTACCTAGAATCAACAGTAGCTATATTGGTTGGATCATTCTAGAGCAGGGGTCTCAAACTCGCAGGCCCTCGATACAATATTTTGTGGCCCTCGCCGGCAAAAGCTTCCTCATAGTTCACTTCTGTGCTCCCAAGTAATCCACCGCATCCCCGCCACTAAACGAGGGCTGCAGAGCCCCCAAATCGCCCGGGGGGCAATCCGCCGGCATTTCCTGGAAGGGGCAGAGCTTTCAGCTTCAGCTCTGCCCCTCCTGACGTCAATCGCCGCACGGATCGCTGCCTCTCCCCGCCCCTCTCTGTGAAGGAAGAGTAAGAGGGGCGAGCAGAGGTGGCGGTGCGCCGCGATTGTGAAATTCCTTATGCGGCCCAGCCTCATCCTGACTTTGCCTCCTGCAGCCCCCAGGTAAATTGAGTTTGAGACCCCTGTTCTAGAGGATTGGAGAAAAAGGATAAAAAGTATTGTGACTGCACAGCATCTTCTACAGCAGACTCTCAACCAGGGTTCCCTGGAACCCCAGGGTTCCTTGAGTACTCCTTGGCTCCCCACATCGTGGGGATGTATATTGGAGCTCACTATAATAGGCGGTACTGTAACAAGAAGCACTAAATTAGGGGCTTAGGAGGTCGTATAATGAGTGACAGTGTAATAGGGGTAGTGAAATAAACAGCCACACATACTTTTAAAGACCACGCCTCCTGCAAAATAAATGCGGGGGTTCCTCGTCGAGATCAAAAATTTTTTTGCAGGTGTTCCTTGAGATCCAAAAGCTATTTGCAGGGTTCCTCCAGGGTAGAAAGTTTGAGAAAGGCTGATCTACAGTGCATAGAGGATTATATAACTCACAGCAATCACGTGACTGTGAAAGGATCATAATTCTTTTTAGGTGCTGAGTTGCTGAGCCTTACTGTTAAAGGACTATCCTTTCCTTCCTAGCAAGTTGTAGGACAGAATAAAGTTGAGATTAGGATATGGAGTTTAATTAATATGGTGACAAAGAAGGAATGTTGTGTCTACCGAGTATAGGGGTGTCCTGAGTCTTAAGCCTCAGGTGTCAGATCTCCTCCTCTGATCTCAGCTGGATAAATAAGGTATAGGACTGAGGAGGAGACCTGACACCTGAAGTGGAGAGCTGAGAAGGAGACCTGACAATTGAGGAGACCTGGTACTTGAAAGTAATGCTTGAGGAGGAGACCTCAAACCTGATTAGGAGGGCTGAGGATGTGATCTTACATTGGAGAACATGTGCTGAGGTTGAGTAGGAAGGCTTCAGAAGTGATCTGACATCTGAGGAGAAGACCTGACCTGTGAGGTGGAGAGCTAAGAAGCAACCATGATACCCGAGGCTGAGGGCTGGAGACAGGAGAGGACTGGGACCTTTTGGCCTGGAGGGAAAACACAAACTAGAGGCCCATTTTCACGGCAGCCCGGGCCCAAATTTCATCACACGCGTGCCCCACGTGCTATATGCCAAAAGTCACATGGGAAATACAGCAAGGACACATGAGGGACAGCGTGACAGGTAAAGTATAATGCACTGGCAATGGGGGTGGGGGGCACATAAAACATTTTGAGTTACAGCGGCCAGGGTTTCCGTCGCGTTCATTGTTTGTGATTATCACTGGATCGACCACATCAGCCCGAGATTTCCCAGCATCTCAGAACGATACTTTCAACCAATTTCCACCCGAAATCAAACAGATATTTTCCCACGGACCCTGCAGGCAAGCCTCTGCTCTGCATCATGCTGTTTATATTTACCAACTTGCCCACCCTCTAATTACTCTGTAATTAGGCATTGATTTCCCTCAGCCAGCCTAGTGGTTCACATTGCCTTATACAAAAGCATGTACCAGGCACTGTACCAGCCCTAAATCATTAAATGAGAGGCAGCCTGAGGGGAAATTTCCCCCCTTCCCCCCTGGCCAGTCCTCCCCTGGCTGGAGAGGAATTCTATGTTTGAGAAAGAAAAGTAGAACCATACATAGTGGAGGGTATAATGCAAGAAGAAGGAGATGTGATATTTTGATAATGTCCAAAAATTGACACCCGATCCCAGTAGAAAGTTGCAGATCTCACAGAGACACAATGGCAGCAACAAGGGTCGTTAGAGAGCAGCAGAGCCTAGGAACCATCATGATAAAGATCTGGCTCTGTGAAAGGCATTTCAAAAGCCCTGTTCATTCTGGCTGCAAAGGTCAGTACAGTAAGATAAAGTTATTGGTCCTCAGAATAATCACAACCTTTGGGCTGTATTTTTTAACGTAAACATTTAGGAATTTCTGTGCTTTACTGGAAATGATTAAGAAATAACAAACTTTACCCACTTGCCTAATTATTTGGTTTTCTATAACGATATCTGTGAGGACTTAGGATTAGCAAACAAGTCAAGGAACGTGTCATGTTTGTGCGGTTTTTAGAGCGCTGGTAGTCAAACACTCAACTACTAAAGGTCGAATGTAAAAAATGTCTCTGTGCAATGCACAGACCTAGCACATTACACAATATATTATATTGCACGCAATGGGGCTGATTCACAAAGCTTTTCTGTCAAATGATCTCACCATACTTATTAACTCACAATTTTTCTCTCCTTAAATGACTCAGTCTCCCTGCACACTGCAAATCCGTTTTGCAACTCTGATTCTGTTTCCAATTACGATTTGCAATTTCCGATTTTCCCTGAATGCAATCAACAGAAAAACAGAGGAAAAAACGCAGCGTGCAGTAAAGATTAAAAATCAGAATCGGAATCGGATGTAAAAACCGATTAGAAATTGGAATCGGAATCGCATGCAGTGTGCAAAGAGCCTTAAAGGGACTCTGAGTTCTAAATAAAAACGAAATTGGTACTCACATGGGGCTTTCTGCAAGTGTAGGTCAGGAGGTCCCTTGGTGTCCATCTGGCTTTTCCCCCAGGGCCTGGTCAGAAATGGCTCCCTGGCGGCTCCCGGCGACACTGGGCCCGAGTGTCGGGCTCCTTCTTTCTGAAACGTCACGTCTGTCATCACCACGCTGGCTGCCTCGCTTCATCACGGCTGCCGGCGTGACAGTACTGCGCGATTAAATCAGGTACGCATAGTACTGTCACGCCGGCAACCGTGATGACGCGAGGCAGCCGGCGTGGTGACGACAGACGTGACGTTTCAGGAAGAAGGAGCCCGACACTTGGGCCCAGTGTCGCCGGGAGCCGCCAGGGAGCCATTTCTGACCAGGCCCTGGGAGAAGAGCCAGATGGACGCCGAGGGACCTCCCGACCTACACTGGGCTGCAGAAAGCCCCAGGTGAGTACCAATTTTGTTTTTATTTAGAGCGCGGAGTCCCTTTAAAGAGAATCTGTAAGGTAAAAAGTGCCCCTATGGGATACTTACCTCGCGAGGGGGAAGTCTTTGGATCCTAATGAGGCTTTCCCCGTCCTCCTCACCCTCCAAAATCCAGCGCTGTCAGCCGCTGAAAATCCGCCTGGTCTCCTGGATCATAACAATCCTGTGTTAGTCTCACAAAGATGCAGTAGTGGCTTTCCTTCTGGCACAGCCGGAAATAGCAGAGCCCGATCAGATCCACTCTACTATGCATGCATGCTGCACGAGGCTTACGCAAGATCGCTATGATCCTGGAGCCCAGGCGGATTTTCGGCATCTGACAGCGCTGGATCCCGGAGGGTGAAGAGAACAGGGGAAGCCTCATTAGGATCCAGAGGCTTCCCCCTGCCGAGGTAAGTATCCCATAGGGTCTCTTTTTATCTATTTTAACCACTTAATGACAAGCTGACTTATAAAAATGTCCTGCTAGAGCCTCTTAACCTTCCTGGCGGTAACCCCGTAGTTCGGGGTAAGCAGCGCAGGAGGTTTTCTCAGGCCCTACTGGGCCGATTTACTTAATTTTTTTTTTGCTGGACGCAGCTAGCACTTTGCTAGCTGCGCTAGCACACCGATCGCCGCCGCCCCGCGCTCGATCGCCGCTATCCGTCGCGGCGCGCGGCCCCCCCCCGACCCCGTGCGCTGCCTGGCCAATCAGTGCCAGGCAGAGCCGAGGGGTGGATCGGGACTCCCAATGACGTCACAACGTCGCTGACGTCTGTGACGTTATCCCGCCCCGTCGCCGTGGGGGAAGCCCTCCAGGAAATCCCGTTCTTTGAACGGGATTTCCTGATCGGAGATCGCCGAAGGCAATCGAAGCGGGCGGCTATAATGTAGCGAGCCCTGGGCTCGCTACATGATTTAAAAAAAAAAAAAACTGCTGCGCTGCCTCCTGGCGGAATTTTGTATACCGCCAGGAGGGTTAATGGCTCCAGGATGTTTTTATAAGTCAGACGGTGCTGCTGCTGCTGTGCGCGCTCCCATGCGTGCACGTACATTCTCGTGCACGTGCACATGAAAATAGTAAAGAAAAAAAAAAAAAAAGAAAAAATACACCTTTAATTCCAAATAATATATTGTCACCATACTTTGTACTAGGGACATAATTAAAATCGTGTGATAACCAAAACAAATAGGCAGATAAAATGTGTGGGTTTTATGTACAGTAGCAGTGTTTATATTAAAACTATAGCTGATTGCCCGGCGTTGCCCGGGTATGTATTTGGCTGGTGTTGGCTCCGCCTACTTTTTCTAACCCTAACACACAATTACTCACTGACCAAGTTTGTGAGCTTTGCGGTCTTTGGTATCAATAATCTGCATTGAAATCTGAGTGGCTGTTTGTGGCTCCACCCCCTTTTCAGAATTTGAACCCCAGTCACCCAATAACCAACTGTACCAGGTTTGAGGCCTGTGCCATTATCAGTTCAAGAATGGTAGCAATTAAATATTCCCCTTGAAAAGCAACAGGTGAAGTTTGATTCACTTTTGTAGGCTCCACCCACTTTTCTGAATATTAATCCCAGTCACCCAGTGACCAACTGTGCAAAGTTTAAAAACCCTGCCATTAACAGAATGGCTGCAGTTTACATTTTCGTAGTGACATTTGTATTTGTCTCCACCCACTGATGACCCGGCGTTGCCCGGGTATGTATTTGACTGGTGTTAGCTCCGCCCACTTTCTAACCCTAACACACAAACACTCAATGACCAAGTTTGTGAGCTTTGGGGACCTTGGCATCAATAATTTGTATATTACCATAGAAATTAAACAAATCAGCTGTTTGTGGCTTCACCCCTCTCCAGCATTTGAACCCCAGTCACCCAATGTAAAAATGGCAGCAATTTAAATATTCCACTTGAAAATCAACAGGTGAATTTTGATTGGCTATTATAGGCTCAACCCACTTCCCTGAATATTAATCTCAGTCACTCAGTGACCATCTGGGCAAAGATTGGGAACACTGAAATAAACAGTGTAAGAAGGGCTGCAGTTTACACTTTCCCAGTGAAATTTGTTTGTGGCTCTGCCGACTTTTTGTAACCTGGACACAAAGTCACTACTCAATGCCCAAGTTTGTGAGTTTTGGGGTCCTTGACATCAATAATTTGTATTTTCCCATGAAATGAAACAAATCTGATTCACTGTTTGTGGCTCTGTCCCCTTTTCTGAATTTGAACCTCAGTGACCCAATGACCAACTGTACCAGGTTTGAGGCTTGTGCCATTCACGGTGCAAGAATGGCAGCAATTTTAATATTCTCCTTGAAAAGTGACATGTGATTTTTGATTGGCATTTTAGGCTCCACCCACTTTTCTGAATATTAATCCCAGTCACCCAGTAACCAGCTATGCTAAGTTTGAGAACCCTGTCATTAACAGTGAAGAAGGGCTGCAGTTTACAATTTCCCAGAAAAATCTGTTTTTAACTCCACCCACTTCTTGTAACCTTGACACACAGTCACTACTCAATGACCAAGTTTGTGAGCTTTTGGGATCCTGGCATAAAAATTGTGGTAATGGAAGCAGTTTATCCAGAAAAGAAATCTGGCTGTTTTTGGCTCCACCCCTTTACTGAATTTGAACCCCAAACACTTAACGACCGACTGTAGCAGGTTTGAGGCCTCTGCTATTAACAGTGTGAGAATGGCTGCAGTTTCAATATTCCCCTTGAAAATCAATAGTTGAATGTTGATTGGCTCTTGTAGGCTCCACCTGCTTTTCCTAATAATAATCCTAGTCACCCAGTGACCAACTGTGTGAAGTTTGAGAACCCTACCATTAACAGTGTAAGAAAAGCTGCAGTTTACATTTCCCCATGTAAAAAGTTAGTTGTTTTTGGCTCCGCCCACTATTTCTAATGTTGACATACAGTCACTTAATGACCAAGTTTATGAGCTTTGGGGTTTTTGGCATCAATAAGTTGCATTTTACCATTGAAATGAAACAAATCTGATTGGCTGTTTTTGGCCCGCTCCCTTTAGAATTTAAACCCCAGTCTCCCAGTGACTGACTGTAGCAGATGTTAGGCCTCTGCCATTAAGAGTGCATGAATGGCAGCAATGTAAATATTCCCCTTGAAAATCAAAAGGTGAATTTTGATTGGCTGCTGTAGGCTCCACCCACTTTTCTGAATATTAGTCCCAGTCACCCAGTGGCCAATTGTGTCACGTTTGAGAACGTAACAGAATAACAATAACAGAATGGCTGAAATCAATCTAACAAATCTGATTGGCTGTTTGTGGCTCCACCCCTTTAGTGATTTTGGACCCCAGTCACCCAATGACTGACTGTATCAGGTTTGAGGCCTCTGCCACTAACAGTGTAAGAATGGTAGCAATGTGAATATTCCCCTTGAAAATCAATAGGTACATTTTCATTGGCTGTTGTAGGCTCCACCCACATTTCTGAATATTCATCCCAGTCACCCAGTGGCCAATTGTGTAAAGTTTGGGAACCCTGCAATGTAAAAAATGAAGTTGTTGGCACCGCCCACTTTTTCTAACCTTGACATACAGTCACTCAATTATCAAGTTTATCAGCTTTGGGGTCCTTGGTATCAATACTTTGTATATTCCTATTGAAAAATAAACAAATCTGGCTGTTTGTGGCTTCGCCCCCTTCCTGAATTAGGACCCTAGTCACCCAGTGACCAACTGTACCAGGTTTGAGGCATCTGCTTTTACCAGTATAAGAGAATGGTAGCAGATGAAATATTCCCTTTGAAAATCAAAAGGTGAATTTTTATTGGCTGTTGTAGGCTCCACCCACCTTCCAAAATCTTAATCTGTCACCCAATGACCAACTGTGCAAAGTTTGAGAACATGCGTACGTTAAAAAGGGGCGCTGGGAAAAAAGGGCGCCGGGTTTTAAACGATAAACATGGATAACGTTCAAAAATATAATGTACTATATTTCGTTTAAAAATAATGTTTTATAAAGTTATAAATCATTAAATAATGTGCATGAAATTGGCAATTGTGAAAACGTTAATCTTCAGTGAAACGTATAATAACGTTTAAAAAAAAATAGTAAGTAACCCTCCCTGTACCTACCCCTAACCCCTAGACCCCTGTGTTGGTGCCTAAACCTAAGACCCCCCTGGTGGTGCCTAAACCTAAGACTCCCCTGATGGTGCCTAAACCTAAGACTCCCCTGGTGGTGCCTAAACCTAAGACTCCCCTGGTGGTGCCTAAACCTAAGACTCCCCTGGTGGTGCCTAAACCTAAGACCCCCCTGTTGATGCCTAAACCTAAGACCCCCCTGGTGGTGCCTAAACCTAAGACCCCCCTGTGATAAGCATTAATAACGTGTGAAAAAAATATTGTGCTGTTTTTCGTTTAAAAATAATGTTTTAAAAAAGATTGTACTGTTTTTCGTTTAAAAATAATGTTTAAAAAAATTATAAATCATAAAATAATGTGTAATCATGAGAAGCAGTTATAAAACAGTAAAAGTCTCCGGGCGCCGCTTATAAAACGTTATTTTTCTCCGGCGCCCTTTTTTCCTGTCGGGCGCCCATTAAACGATATTTATTATGGGAGTGAATGGCGGCACCCGATTTGTCCACTTGCCTCAGGCGCCCGAATTTACTGTTCCCTGAGAACATTGCCATTAACGGTGTAAGAATGGCTGCAGTTTACATTTTCCCATTTAAAATGAACGGCTGAAATTTGATTGGCTGTTTTATGGTCCGCCCACTTTTCCTGGATTTGTAACCTCAGACACCAAGTGACCAACTGTGCCAAGTGTGGGGACTCTGGCTTGATTACTGTGAGAATGGCAGCCTTTTACATTTTTTCCATTGACTTGAATGGGTGGAATCTGATTTGCTGTTTTTAGCTCCGCCCAGGTGTGCAGGGGGGCTGCAAGACCCCCAGAACATGTCATCCCAGGTAGTAAGGGATCTGTGTACCAAGTTTCGTTCAAATCGGTCAAGCCGTTTTCGCGTGATCGCGGCACATACACACACACACACACACACACACACACACACACACACACACACACACACACACACACACACACACACACACACACACACACACACACACACACACACACACACACACACACACACACACACACACACACACACACACACACACACACACACACACACACTGTATACACACACACACTGTATACACACACACACTGTATACACACACACACACACGATTTTATATATATAGATAAAGGCCCTGTTCACACTTGTGGTTCGAGTCCGCAAGTGTCCGGGGGTCCGGGGGCCGCAAAGACACCGTACGGGTCTCTGCGGTGGCCACAAGTTGCCACAAGTTGCGGATCCGGAATGTATCAGTTCCGGCTACAATAAAGTAGCCGGAACTAGACACATTGCAGTGCCAGAAAGGCACCGCAAGCATGGGGGATACCGACGTGTAGTCTGGGCCCCCCAAGTGGCATAGGACCGGTGCTGGAAGCATCCGGTCCTATTGCCAGTGTGATGAGAAACATCCTTTTTTCATTGCACAGCATGGCCGCATGTTCGGGTCAGGATCCGGCCCGGGTCCGCAGCCGCACGGGGACATACGGCAAAAATGGAGCAAGTTGGAAAAAAGCCGGATCGTCCCGGAGCTGCGTTCCCGGATCGGATCCGGACAGTCGTACGAGTGTGAATGGATACATTGATTAACAATGTATCCATTCACCATCCTCGTAGGCTCCGGGCACACTCTGTTCTTCATACACACACGCTACATGGTTGCCTAGAAACGTGGCCGCGTGTATGACGTCTGATATGCATGCCCCTTACTAGGAAGCCATGTGGGGCTCGCATGTCTGTAGAGCGGAATGCACCCGGAGCAGCAGAGGACAAGCGGACATTAGGGGAGACAGTGCCAGGGGTTTTGTTGCACTCGTCAATCATCCAGAAATTGCACGCCGTACCGCCGCACACACGATCGAGCAAGTTGGTCCAACATTTTGCAGCATGTGCGATCGACTTATGCAACCAATTTTGTCCTGAAATTATTCGCATTGTCAATCGGGCATGCACTTGGCGGCACAGATTTTGATTTGAATCGGATAGTCAATCGGCCGCCAAGTCAAAGTCAATTGTTAAGGTGTATACTGGCAGCTAAAGCAGTGATGTTTATACCTGTAGATCCGGGAGTATAGATGGGTTTATCGGTCTGTATAAATATATATCCGCTTTGATAGGAGACCAGAACGACTTTTTCTTCTTTGCAGTTAGGAGAATCCACAATGACATAGACATACTGCTTCTTGTTTGGGTCCTTGTCCAAATCTTTAGAAGGAACCTACAGGAGATTCAAAACACCGTAAACTCAAGACTCTAACTATACATTTTCAAGAAGACTTTTTGTGAGCCTTCTGTATATACATGTCCTGACATCTGAAACCTGTTATGGTAGATAGTTTGGTAGGAAGGCTGCAGATCATGTGACTGCTATACTGCTATGGAGTAGTGATGTAGCAAACATTACATTTTCAGTTCGCAAAACGGCTTGTTCGCAGCGGGCTACATAGACTTAAATGGCAGGTGAAATGTCACTGACGTTAGTGGTTGAAATAGCAAAGCCCCCTTACGTGCTAGAACCACCAAATTTGCAGGGTATGTGCAGGTGGACAGTGGGTATAAGAGGAAAAAAATGTTTTCAAAAGACCTTATAGTTTTTGAGAAAATCAATGTTAAAATTAGAGGGGAAAAGTAGAAAAATTACTGCGGTGAAAGGACAGATAATGTATTAACATGTATATAAATGCATTTTTTTTTAATATACCGTAAGTTCAGAGTATGGGAAATGAAAAAAAAATAATGTGGGGTTTTAGAGTGGAATTTTTGAGTTTAGTTCCTCTTTAAGTTGTTGTTTTTTTCAATGATGCTGTTTTCCTACCCCTAGATTGTCAATCGGCCAAATGAAAAACTCACCAAGAATTTGGTTGTTCCCAAGAAACCATTGTTGTTGTTGACGGCCATGGGTCCCTCAGCTAATTTTGCTTTTTTCTTAGGGTAGTCGTAGATTCTGATATGGCCATTTATCTCTGTCCCGTGTCCATCTACTATGAAGGTCTCCTCGCTGTCTATACGTAGGACGTTAGATGTTATCAGAGAGCACCTGTATGAGTAAGAAATGCAATATGTGAGGATATGTTAACTAGATGGATCAAACAAACAGAAAGGGAGACAGGAGATAAAATCAGGGACCAAAGGAGTGTAATGTGATTGAGGTCTGGAACCCACTAGAGTGATTTTTTGAGCATTTAGGGCTGGTGCACACCAAAACCCGCTAGCAGATCCGCAAAATGCTAGCAGATTTTTAAACGCTTTTTTTTATTTTTATGAGGCGTTTTGCTAGCGTTTTGCGGATTGCTGCTGCGGTTTTCAGTATAGTAAATTTCATATATTGTTACAGTAAAGCTGTTACTGAACAGCTTCTGTAACAAAAACGCCTGCAAAACCGCTCTGAACAGGCGTTTTTCAGAGCGGTTTGCGTTTTTCCTATACTTAACATTGAGGCAGAAACGCATCCGAAATCCAAAAAATGCCTCACCCAGGCATTTTTCGTTTCTGCAAAACGCCTGCCGCTCTAGTGTGCACCACCCCATTGAGATACATTGACCAAGCAGATCCGCAGCCGCAAGCGGATCTGAAAACGCCCAAAAAGCCGCTCGGTGTGCACCAGCCCTTAGGGAGAGCTTTAAAGAGACTCTGAAGCAAGAATAAATCTCGCTTCAGAGCTCATAGTTAGCAGGGGAATGTGTGCCCCTGCTAAACCGCCGCTATCGCGCCGCTAAACAGGGGTCCCTTCACCCCCAAACCCACCCCCGCAAACGTTAGTCGTGGAATTGGTCGTTCCTGGAGGCAGGGGCGGGGGAGGGCTCGCCGCCTCTCCCCCGCCCCTCTCAGTGAAGGAAGACTGAGAGGGGCGGGGGAGAGGCGGAGATACGCGCTGACAGACGCGCGTGGGGCAGGGCTGCAGCGGTTAGCCCTGCCCCAAACAGGAAGCGCTCCCCCGCTGCACCGAGGGGATTTGGGGGTGAAGGGACCCCCGTTAAGCCGCGGGATAGCGGCGGTTTAGCAGGGGCACACATGCCCCGGCTAACTATGAGGTCTGAAGCCAGATTTATTCTCGCTTCAGACTCTCTTTAAATCAATAGCGATTTCCCTAAACACTCTGCTGATGTAAATAAATGTAACAAATACCACAGTAGCGATTACGATTAGCAAAATCCCAATCGCAGGGCATGCAGCATTGTGGGAGCGTTTGCGCTTCAATGTAAAGTATTGAAGCGCTGGCAAATCGCTCATGGATCGCTACACATAGCAATTTTTAGTGCGATTGCAAACTGTACATAAAATTATAATAAGTTGAAAGGACCAATCAAAATTAAAATCGCTACCAGGGATGGTCGTAGTCAGCCAACTTCACTACGCTGGAACTACGCGTAGTTTTGCGCAAAAAAAATAATCAAATAATTGCTTTGCATGCATTTTGTAGACTACGCGTTAAAATTCGCAATTACGCGTAGAGCAAATCGTAGTGTATGCGGAAAAATGTATGCATTAATTCCTCTATAATGCTTGTACCAGGAACTCTTCTATGCGTACATTCCCCTTTCCAATGCGTACATTTGTAAGCATACAATCGTACGTGGGAAAATAGACGCGAATAACGCATTCGTACTTTACGCGTAAATTTGTAAGCGTAGTTTTGAAACGCCGCCTACGAACTACAATGCGTAGATGCGAACTATGATGCGTAGATGCGAACTACGATGCGTAAATTCGCACCGGCGTAGTTTCTGCTCATCCCTGATCGCTACACAATCGCTGGCAAAAAGTGTACACTTTTTTAAAATTGCTCCCAAAAGCGCTGGAAAACGCTCATGAAAACGCTTACAAAACGCTAATTAAAAACTCTAGTGATTGCGCTAGCGATTTGCGAATTGTAGTGGGTTCCAGGCCTGAGACAATGCTTATTGGGATAAACAAAGGTATGAAAGAGTACCTGAGCTGAAGCTCAGATACAAAACTAGATAATTATCTACAGAGAGGGAAGCCTGAGGGGCCTTTCACACCGGGCCGCTGCGGTATTTTTATTGCACCCCACCGCCGGGCAATGAAAGTCTGTGGAGACTTTTATACTTTCACGTTACAACGCGACGGAAGTGATGTTTTCGCCACAGGTCCAGAACTACGTTACCGCACATCTTCTGCGGCGAGCTGCGTCGGCCCAAAAGTCATGTTAGTATTTGGTGACGCTGGGATTTTTTTTAAAAAATTACCGACGTCTCGGCGAGCGTGCGCAGAAGCATATTTTTCCAAAAAGCTCCCATGCACGTCCGCATACCCCCAAGCAGGAAGTGACCACAAGCGCACGTCACTTCCTGATTGGCCCAGTGCCAGATGGGGAATACCGAGTAGTAACGCAGTAATCCCCGAGGGCCTGTTTTTATCGGTGCTGTGCGGCGCAGCTGCCACACCGCCAGCTTGCAGTGTGAAATCCGCCTTAGGAGCCTATTGAGGCTTCCCTCAGTGCTCTGAAGTCCACCGTTGCTGAGTGCGGCTTCCCTGAAGATTAGCGACAAGGCTATGTCGCTAATCATATCGGGGCCGCCCAGCTCCTCCTCCTGCAGCGTGGCCACGTGTGCCCGTCCGCGCGGTAAGCTAAAACCACTGATACATGAGCAGCTCCATGCTACTGTGCATATGTGGTAGGGGTTGGGTACCATCAAAATATTTGCGGGGGAGGGGCACTGAATTCTAGTTACGCCCCCTGCATGTGCCTATCACAGTCTAGGGCCAATTTAGGGGAAAAGCCAATTAATGTATCTGCATATTTTGGAGATGTGGGAGTGCCTAGAGGCACAGACATGGGGAGAACATACATACTCCATGCAGATAGTGCCCTAGCTGGGATTTAAACAAGGGTCACAATGCTTACTTATGGACAAACGGACGCAGCAGAATGTGTATTCTCGATCACATCCTTGCCATAAATTGCGTAAGAATACCTGTAGATGGATTCAGATTTGCACTGTGTTTAAAGTAACTTTCATCTTCAAGGGACCTGTCCCTGAGCAGATGCCGTGGGCAGGGCCGGATTTACCATAAGGCACCGTAGGCAGATGCCAACAGGCGCCCGATAAGGTAAAGGCGGCTTTCCTTCCTCTAGTGTTCGCCTCCCTCCTTCTCTATGCAGAGTCCCAAGTGGAGCAGAAATGAGAGGTTAGTCACCCTGCTCTTGGGATTCCACTGATGAGATTTCCCTTCAATCAGGACCACCTCTAGCTACCCAATACTGAGGTTCCTCTAGCTGCCTAACACTTGGGGGCACCTCTAGTTATTTAATACTGAGGGTACCTCTGACTGCTTAATGCTAAGAGGCACCTGTAGCTACCAATGACAGCAGGGAAGTAACAATAGAGGCTGCAGCCCCTGCACCCATGGGGGGTCATTTTGGTGGGCTGAACGGGTCGGAGCATGAAGGGATAGCCACAGCCACACATCAGCGGGGAGGGGGGACACCCCCCCCCCAACCTTGGGCTCTCCCCTCAGCACTCCCCTTAAGCATCAATCAGTGTCTGTGAAGGCGGCGCTGCCTGCACAGACACTGATTGATGCTGGAGGGGAGCGCAGAGGGGAGAGCCCGAGGTGAGGGGGACCGTCCCCCCTCCCCGTCGATGTGTGGCCAAGGCTTTCCCCTCATGCTGCCTACGACCCCTCCAGCCCCCCAAAACGGCCCTGAGCGGGTCGGGGGGGACATCAGAATTTCTGCAGGGGGGCCCGGTGGTTCCTAGTTACGCCCCTGTATGACAGGCAAGGGAAATAAGGGACAGCTGGGGCAGCCAGCACACTTGTGGTGCAGTTTGTGGCAGTGCTGGGCCGAAATTACGCATGAGCGTAATTACGCATCGTAATTCAATGTAAATTTACGCGTAAGCCCTACGCGTAACTTACGGTCTTACGAGTAATTATTTACGCGTAAGCAGTAAAGTGGTATCGTAATTACACTGTCTACCGTAATTGCTAGGTATGCGTAATTTTACGAACACTTACGCGTAATTACTAACGGAAAAACTCCTTTTTTCTAAGAGTGGCCAATCAGTCAACATCGTAAGCAACCAATAGTATCTTCTCCCGCCCTTCAGTATAAGCGTACGTTTTGACGCATACGAATGATATGTACGCAATAACTGTCACATTGACGGCTATTGCGTACATATCGTCTGTATGCGTCAAAAAATACGCATTAATGGGTATTACGGCACTACGCGTAACATCATAGTGTAAGCGCCTACATTACGGTATCCTTACGCGTAACTGCGTAAGTTTACGCGTAATTACAGTGATGTACCGTAGATAATTTCCTACGCCGTAACCGTAATTGCGTAATGCGTAATAGCGTAAAATTACGCGTAATGATCCGTAAGCGTAGATTTTTCCATTACGACCAGCACTGGTTTGTGGGGGTTTTGTAGGGGGAAACCTTAGCACGCGGCAGATCACGTGATAACTGCTGTGATAGCAGTTATCACGCTTTTGTGAATCGAGCCCAATGTGTGTATGGTGCAAGTCACGCAAACTATGCCACATGCATTAGACAGTTTCCATAACACCCAGTAAAATTAAATGCACTCACTGCACCCAAACATTTTACCATTTTTTTTTGTAAATAGATCCCAACATTTCACTGAATTGAATGAAAATGTATTGGGCAGCAGTAGAGCACGATCTGCTGAAATCTTCTCTAAATTCTAGCAGCACACACGTAATTATGATCGGCCAATGACTGGTAGGGAAGCTCTTATACTACACGGAAGTGGTGAAATTGGCCAGACATCGGCCAATCAAAATTAGATGTTTGTGCCAGTCTTATAGTATTCAATATCTGTTGACCCTCATATTACATGGAGGTGGTAAAATTGGTCAGTGATTGGCCAATCATAATTGAAGGAAGTGTGTACCAGGCTGTAACCACTTAAGGACCAGAGGTTTATACCCCCCTAGTGACCAGGTCATTTTTTACAATTTGGCACTTCACAACTTTAACTATTTATTGCTCGGTCATACAACTTAGCACCCAAATGAATTTTACCTCCTTTTTTTCTCACAAATAGAGCTTTCTTTTGAAGGTCTCTGATTGCTGCCAAGTTTTTTTTATTATTATTATTATTAATTAAAAAAAAGTTGTTTTTTTTTTATAAAAAAAGAATATTTTTTTTATCCCCTCCCCCTCCAAATTAGCCCTACATTACATACACTATACATTACATACATAGGAATTAGATTGTGAGCCGCTCAGAGGGACAGTTCAGTGACAAGGCTGTTCTTTGCACAGTGCTGCGATCTAGAGCACCCAGGTTTTTTTTTATCATTTAAATGTAATAACAGCCTGCCAGCCCCAATCATGAGCTGGCAGGCTGATCGCCACCCTGTGTTTACTGCAGGGAACGTGCACGCACAAGCTCGTTCCCTGCAAATCGTGCCTCTCGTGAGATGACACCATGTGGCGTGACTGAGGAATGAGAGAACCCCTCTGCAGCCGCCATATTGCGTTAGGCGATCGTAGAGAGGTTAATATCTAATCATGCAGAGTGGTACAAAGTGTACACACATCCAATTTTTATATTAAAATATTCCATGTAGGCTGAGGGGAAACAGATTTTAGATACTATGAACTGACACTGCATGTAAAGGTAAGCCCGCACGCAGCATGGACGTGGCAAAATTGCCCAATCAAATGGCCATTGGCCAGTCAGAATTGGATGTGTGTATGCACCCTTAGAACAGGTAAGCAGTTTAAAACTGGAATATACAGACACCTACAATAACTAGTTGAGTAGTGTATGGCCAGCTTGAGCCACGCAAATTGCGTCATCCATCTCCACATTCTTTTCCAGTTTCATGCTTGGCACACACATTCAATCTTGATTGGCCAATGTTATCACTTCCATGTAATTGTGTAGGTAAGCTCTCATAATAGACGGGAGTGGTAAAATTGGCCAATCAAGGATAGATGTGTGTAGGCACCTACAGGTGGCAACACACGATACAATAAAATGATCCGCTGTTATGGACTATCAATAAAAAAACATATGTTGTCCCAAAAAATCAAAAGCTTTTTTTTTTGGGGGGGGGGGGGGGGGGGTGTTAATATAAGTTGATTGGGATTGGTTCTGATCAATTTTTATGAAAATTGAATGGTGTGTGGTAGATTATCAATATATTACTGTACAGACCAAAGCAATTTTTTTACAGTTTTCAATCTTTTTTTTTTTTCATAACTGGAGAAAAAATTAACACACCTGTGTGATACATTGGTCAGATTTTTTGAATGTTACAATCAGTCAGAAACATGGATTGTAATTTTTAAATAGAAGAAAGCAAAGTTTTATAAAAGTAATACCTTTTAAAGGAATCATCAATCAAAATTGGTTGCCCCACTGTAACGATTGTGTAATTCTTTCCGTGGTCAGCGCACAAGATGCGCGCTGACACTGCGGAAATCCTCCACAAGCGTATAATCTGAGAGAACCCAGTAATGGTGCTATGCACCTGTAGAGGGGGATTCCTGCCGGCAGATGGAGCTGTGGAGTGCAGAGGAACAGATCCTCTGCACAGCCACAGATGCCAGATAGGAATTGTACGAGAGGAAGCAATGCAGGGCAAGATAGCCCTTAAAGAGAGAGAGCACAGAGACAGGGTGTATGTGTGTGCACCAATCTAGTCGCCAACCAGCGACGGTGAACACACAGCAGCAGAAACAAAGTAGGAATGCAATCGCGAGAGAGACGATTGCCAGAAGGGACACAAGACTGAGCAGGACAGAGCACGAAAGTAGCAAAGGCACAGCAAACAACAATAAGAAGGTAAGGAAAATAACAAACGCTAGCTAAACATGAACACCGCACTCATTCGCAACAGCGAACGCGTTTCGGCACGATCACCGCGTGTTAGGCACCCAGTGATAAGCGTGCCACCCTAACTAACCACAAGTAATATAAATGAACACAAATAGACTGAGACCGACAGAATGAACGCTTGCGAAAGCAAGCGATCAACACAGACAAACAGGTTGCGTAGACGCTTGCTAATCGGTTGCCTCACACCAGGCAACAGCAGGCGCAAACACAGGACAAGACAGACAGATGAGTGCAGCCAGTAGCCACCGCGGCTTTGGTCTACACTCCAGGAACTCAGGCACGGAAGATCCACCGCTGCTACCGCTAGAGCGAGTGCGATCCAAGCAGACAAACAGATGGGGCTACCAGTAGCAACCGCTGCTCTGGTTAGCACCCCCAGACAGACAGAACGATTTCCTGTCGACCGCCGCTGGCGGCAGGACAATCGCAGCAGAGAGACAACACAGGCAAAACAGATAATGCAACCTGACTGCACTAGAGGAGCTGCCTAGTAAAGTCCCAAGGAATTACTCTAAGATAACCTTTAACAAACAAACAGGGCTGATACTCCAGGAGAGTTCATCAGTAACAAACCATCATGACCAGCAAAGGATTGTGGGATCACATGGTATTTATGCTGCAAGCCTTCAAGGGAGGCGACTAGGCAATTTGCATGACAAATGTATGCAAATTCCTCAGCAGCAGAGCAGGTCTGAAACTTGCAAGTGAAGACAGGTCTCTCTTCCAGAGACCTGCAGCCCACAGACTTGAGGAATGGTCAAACAGCTGTCTGCCTGTGCAGCCAGCTGAGCGGATCATTACACCCATGATATACTTACCCGAGTCTTCCTCCAGCCCCTTGCAGCTGACATGTCCCTCGCAGCATCTCCGCACGCAACCGCCGGCCCTGGGTCCCCAACGGTGCAAAGGCCGACGTCAAGGTGGTCTTCTACTGCGTGCTGTCAATCAAGTCCACATTGTCCACAGCATACTACGCAGGCGCAGAACTACTGCCTGCGCAGTACACCGCGGACAACATGGACTTGATTGACAGTGGTGCTCGTGCAGGCGGGGACACCGGACCGGCAGCTGTGTGAGGAGATGCTGCGCGGGACTCGTGGGACATGTCAGCTGCAAGGGGCTGGAGGAAGCCCTGGGTAAGTATATCATGGGGCAGCCAATTTTGATTGTTGATTCCCCCTTAATGACCGCCTAACGCCGATAGGCGTCGGCAGGTCGCAGTGGTGTTTCCGAACGAGCGGCCGTTCCATGTCAGTTCACGGAGGGTGTCTCCGTGAACAGCCTGTGAGCCTCCAATCGCGGATCGCAGGCGAAATGTAAACACACGGGGAAGAAATACCCTGTGTTTACATCATACGGCGCGTACAGCGCAGCAGCGCCATAAAGGAGATCGGCGATCCCCGGCCTCTGATTGGCCGGGGATCGCCGGCATCTGATAGGCTGAAGCCTATCAGAGGCGGTACAGGGCGGATCGCCGTCCTGTGCCGCCCATGGAGCGAAGGGGAGAGAGGGAAGGAGAGTGAGGGGGGAATAGCGCTGCGGAGGGGGGCTTTGAGGAGCTCCCCCCCCCCCCCGCTAGGCCACACAGAGCAGCGGTGATCAGACCCCCCCAGCAGGACATCCCCCTAGCGGGGAAAAAAGGGGTGAAGTCTGATCGCCCTGCCTGCCTGCTGATCTGTGCTGCGGGCTGGAAAGCCCACGCAGCACAGATCAGTGAAATATCCCCTGGTCCTTAAGTGGTAAATGGCTAACTGATAGAGTTAAATGATGTAAGCTTTCTGGGATCTAGTCCCCTTCTTCTGGCATATGTCCAGATGTTAGCTGAAGTAAAACACTGATGCTGGTAAATAGTAAACACGAAAATGACAGTTTACTTTTTTCGTGTTTACTATTTACCTGCATCAGTGTTTTACTTCAGCTAACGTCTGGAAATATGCCTGAAAAAAGGGGACTAGATCCCAGAAAGCTTGCATAATTTAACTCTATCAGCTAGTCATTGAAAGGTATTATTTTTACAAAACGTTTTTGTTTTTTCTACCTACTTAATTTGTTTAGCTAACACGGTACAGTCTCTTTTTTGAATTGAAAAGAAATTTTAAAAAGTGTATGGTGTGTGGTGGCCACCTTTAAGGTGGCCACTAACTGTCTAATTTCTAGCGAAAAATCGTTCGAGCGATCAGAAATTCTGATCGGACGAAAAATCGTTCACTACACCATCAACTAACTAATCTTTGCTTCCTATCTATCACGACCACCAAGAAAATCCAAATTTTCGTTCGACGAAAATTCATTCAGGCGACATTTTTTTCACTCGTTCATAATCGATTGTGTCCACCAATGGAGATTATTTACAACCAATCCGATCAGAATTTCTGATCGCTCGAACGATTTTTCGCTAGAAATTGGATCGTTAGTGGCCAGCTTTAGATAGATCAGCATCCAGAAAACTACGGCACAATCCAGGCACATTCCCCCAGTATATCTCTTCTGTCTCCAGACACAACACATTCCTTACAGAAACATAAGCTATTAATTTATCCAGTTCCACCAATAACTTCACCTGGTGGTTGAGGTTTCTCCAACCCAAAAACGCTATAATCTATCCTAAATTTGCCTCAAGCACCAAGATGTTTTGATATGAAGCAAGCCATACTCACGATTGTGCATAGGAGGACCCAGCCAGGAGACCCAGCAGTATGACACACAGAGCTTTTCCCCCCATGATGCCAGTAGGGGTATGAGAAGTCTTGGAGAACAGGGGGTTTTATAGAGGGACACTGGAGGCCAGTGAGAACCTTGTCCAAATAACCCTTTTTAATCAGTAACTGTGATGCAAAGAAACCAGCGGGACAAACAAAAAGCTGATTGACAAATAGAAGAGTGTCCACAGCACTTACGGGAAAATACGCCCAGGCAGCACATGAAAGGATTGCACAATGATGAAAGGGCTTTACCTGAGAATGAGGAATCAGACAAGTTAATGTTCACAGCAGGATTGATAGATCTAATCAAATGGCTTGCTATACTTCGGAAATAGTGGCAACGTTAACATTTTGTTACTTCTATAGTCATTCATGGAACAGCACCATAATTAATTTACTAGACACAACACACTGACTGTGTATCACGCTTTTCTCTTGGCAGACTCAAAGCACCAGAGCTGCAGCCACTAGGACACGCTCTATAGGCAGTAGCAGTGGTAGAGAGTCTTGTCCAAGGTCTCCTCACTGAATAGGTGCTGGCTTACTGAACAGCAGTGGCGTAACAATAGACCCTGCAGCCCATGCAACCACGGGGGGCTCGCCCCCCCCCCCCCCTGGGGCCCGCTCGGGGCCGTTTTGTGGGGGCTGGAGGGGTGGCAGCATGAGGGGAAAGCCTTGGCCACAGTCGGCGGAGAGAGGGGAAGTTCCCCCCCTCTCCCTCACCTCGGGGCCCTCCCCTCTGCGCTCCCCTCCAACTAGATATAGTGTGGGCAGTGTGCAGCGGGCAGCGGCGGGCAGATACATACCTTCTTCCGTGCGTTCCATCGCAGACTCCTCGCTCTAGCGGCTGATGTCACTTCCGGAAGAGAGGAGCGCAGAGGGGAGAGCCCCGAGGTGAGGGAGAGGGGGGGAACTTCCCCTCTCACCGCCGACTGTGGCCAAGGCTTTCCCCTCATGCTGCCACCCCTCCAGCCCCCACGAAACTGCCACAAGCGGGCCCGGGGGGGGGCCCCCTCTGAAATTCTGCAGGGGGGCCCGGTGGGGCCTAGTTACGCCCCTGCTGAACAGGAAGACGCAATTAATTTTTATTATTTAGTATTTATATAGCGCCAACATCTTCCGCAGCGCTGTACAGAGTATATTGTCTTGTCACTTAACTGTCCCTCTGAGGGGCTCACAATCGAATCCCCACCATAGTCCTATGCCTATGTATGTATAGTGTAGTGTATGTATCCTAGTCTAGGGCCAATTTAGGGGGAAGCTAATTAACTTATCTGTATGTTTTTGGGGGATGTGGGAGGAAACCGGAGTACCTGGAGGAAACCCACCCAGACACGAGGAGAGCATACAAACTCCTTGTTGATGGTGACCTGGCTGGGATTTGAACCAGGAACCCAGCGTTGCAATGCGAGAGCGCTAACCACTACGCCACCGCGCTGCACAATAATCAAAAGAACTGCCTATCTCAACTTCTTGGTATTTTATGCAGCTAGTTACCCCAGATAGGGGGAAGTGACATCCACAAAAACAATTTTAAGGCAAATAGGGAATGAAAGGTTATCACTCAGAACCAGGGCCGATTCTAAACTTTTTGCTGCCTAAGGCAAACTTGTGAGGATGCGCCCCTGATATGGAATGCTTGCAAAGCACCCAACTATTTCCTTTGCTTCATTTAATGTTCTCACATGACAGGCTGCAGCTCAACACAAGAGCACACAGGCTGGCTGTGAGGCTGTGACAAACACACTGCTCACCCTCAGCCACTCCATTCCTCCTCAGTCAGGACAGCAGTGCCACCTCCTCCCATCTGCTGTGCAAGCCAATTGAAACACTGCTGCTCTCCTGCCCCCCCCCCCTCATTCACTGGCAGACTCCTCACACAGCACAACAAGCTGCTTTTCTCCAATGATGACCTCTTCACCTCACTCTCCTCTCACTTCTCCTCCTAATCTGACTGCATGCTGTTAGTGTAAACACAGTACAAACATGCCGCCCCTGTAATCTCTGCCGCCTGATGCAAATGTTTCACCTTGCTTCATGAGAAAACCGGCCATGCTCAGCGAAGCAGGAAAAAAGGGCGTATGCGGTAAGTGGACTAATTAGGCGCCCCCATTGGCGCCAATACATAATAGCGATCTTTGGGCGCCACAGCAGAAATTTGGGCGCCCGATGTATAGCGCTGAAACAGCCCAAATTCCGCTATTTTGTATTGCTGCCTATGGCGGCGACCGTAAGTCTGCTCGCTGCATTCACTTTTATCCTGCTCCGCTGCTCCGTGCCTCTCTCTCTATCCCTTCCCCCTAAGCTCTCTTTTCCTCACGCAGAGTCCATTCCCGCAGCAGACTTCAGGCAGCCGCCTCCATCCCTCCGTCTGTCCTGCTCACGGGGCTGATGGGACAGGAAGAGGAGGAGGGAGGCTGAGACCGCTTCTCTGCTGCCACCGCTGCTGCTGCATCTGCCCAACACAGGGATGAATGGAGGCTGCCTGAGCTCTGCTGCGAGGACGGACTCTGCGGGAGGAGGGGGAGCTCCGGGCAAAGGAGAGCGGCACGGGGGTGAGGAAGTTTAGCTTTGCTTATAGTAAAATATTGTTATTTAATGTTGATATTTTACGTTTTATTGTAAAATATTTGTATTTCATAACGATATTTTACTAACTACGTTACTGTGCGCCTTTTTTCCCATTCGCCTTTATCTGTTGTATCCCTGCTCAGAGCCTTAGCAAAAATATAAATCCACCTTTATTGCAAAGATACATAAATGACACTACAAACCAACCAATTAAAATGAATTAAAAATGCCTGCTAGATGGAGCGCTCCTTCACTCAGCCTGCCATACAAAATATTCTCACTCACACCCGACTGAGGTACCAATTCAAGTATCCAGAATCTTCAAAGAGGAAGAGAGATACTATACAGGATCTTCTAAAAAAATAGCATATTGTGATAAAGTTCATTATTTTCTGTAATGTGCTGATAAACATTAGACTTTCATATATTTTAGATTCATTACACACAACTGAAGTAGTTCAAGCCTTTTATTGTTTTAATATTGATGATTTTGGCATACAGCTCATGAAAACCTAAAATTCCTATCTCAATAAATTAGCATATTTCATCCGACCAATAAAAAGAAAAA
The DNA here is from genome assembly GCF_040937935.1 of Hyperolius riggenbachi. Taxonomy (NCBI): domain Eukaryota; kingdom Metazoa; phylum Chordata; class Amphibia; order Anura; family Hyperoliidae; genus Hyperolius; species Hyperolius riggenbachi. Next base: position 52,652,107 of record NC_090648.1, read on the forward strand.
AAAATCTACTTACCCAGGGCTTCCTCCAGCCCCTGGCAGCCCACGTGAGCCCGACCGAGAGCGGCTCTCGCGCAGGCGCAGTAGATGCTGACCTGGCGGAGGGGACCCCAGGTCACTGGCTGAAAGTGGAGCTGCAGCGAGGGCACAGGACGGCTGCCAGGGGCTGGAGGAAGCCCTGGGTAAGTAGAGTCTTTTTTTAAATTATTTGCTCTGACCTTCCATTTAAGAATACCCCCTCACTTACCACCTGTGTTGTAAAGTTTCCTCCCCTCCTCCCTGGTCTGGCCGGTGTAAATTGCACCACAACTCTAAGTTGTGGTGTAATCCGGAAGCTCCTCTGTGCACTGAGCAGTGCACAATGACATGCTGCTCGATAGGCTAAGAGGAGGATGACGAAAGCTGGAGCATGCGCAGACCACGACACGACTTCCGCTTCCGGGGTCACAGCGCGACTTTACTGAGAGTCACCGGCCCAATGCAATTTACATTGGCTCGGCTGGACCGGGGTGCAGAGTGCTTTAATTCAGGGGTGGTAAGTGAGGGGGTATTCGTAAGTATTTGTGGGTATGCTGAAAATGCATACCCACATAGTCTGCTCATGGTCCCTTTAAGGCTCGCAATGCAGTTATGATAACTTGGGGAATCTCACCAATGGTTTTACCACCAGGTCAGTTAGTCCTGGTAAGGGCAGCTCTCACCCCCTCCCTCTCCACGGTTCCACTGTTACCAAAGTGTCTTCAGTGTACACCAAGCTTTGAAGTGGATGTCAGCATGCAGCTCTACCCATGCAGCCGCTAACACGCTAACACGCCGGGGAACAAACACGCACGGCCACATTCAATTGTTTTACTGCCGCAGCAGCCAATAGCAGCCGTCTACCTACACGTTACATCCAGGGGCGTAGCATAGGGTGGGCAACAGGGGACATATGTCCCCAGGCGCAGTAATTTAGGGGCGCTCAGCCTCTTCCACTCTGCCCCACCAGAGAAACTAGATATAGCAATGGAGGAGAGCAGGTCTGGCTGGGTCTGGGAGGAGCCCCCTCCCTGCCCGAAAGATGCCCCCCCCCACCGGAGAAACTGAGCTGAGGAGAATGTGTGGTTGGCAGTGAGAGCTGCTGGGAGTGTGGAAAGCGCTGTCTACCCATGTAAAGGAAAGCTACTGGGCATGCAGCAGCCATTAGTTCTGGGTCAAAGGTCTTGTATAGACCGTCTGAAGGGCACAGGAGGTCAGAGGAGGGCATTACAAGCACTGCAGGTCTAACCATGTGGAAGGGGGCACTAAACCCGTCTTTCTCCACGGGCGCTGAAAACCTTAGCTACGCCTCTGGTTCTGCCTCCTTGCATACTTCATCAGAGTGTACGCAGGGCCGTTTCTTGGGCAGTGCGGGCAGGGCGACCGCCCTGGGCGCAGACTGGTAAGTAGAAGAAGCGGGGTGCAGGCAGAAGGACATAACCGGTATGGAGCTGGTGACGTGCGGTGCAGCCAAATGGAAGATGAAAGAAGATTACCAGCACGATCACCTTTCTTGTCTCCTCCTAGGCTGCCTGCGTCAGACGTCAAGTCATCATCACGTCACCACCACGTAATAACACCTGATGTCCTGCAGCGGTACTGCAGGCTGTCAGTGCGCAGTGCTCATGGAAGAGTCGGCTTTCTTCGCCTGTGTGTTTTCCTGATCCCCTGCTTCCTCCTGGATGATCAGCTGGTCACTAGTAAGATTAGCAGATCTACTTGTGATCGGTGGCTGTGTGACTGTCCCTAAAGAGTAAGGGTTCATCACGGGTCCACGGGGATGGGGCTGGAAGTGGTACCCTTTTTACACCCTCGCCCTGGGTGCAATTTAGCCTAGAAACTGCCCTGAGTGTACGCACACCCTGACAAAGTCTGCAAGGAGGCGGACTTAAAGGACAACAACTGTAGTGAGAAGTATATGAAGGCTGCCATATTTATTTCCTTTTAAACAATACCAGTTGTCTGGCAGCCCAACTGGTCTATTTAGCTGCAGTAGTGTCTGAATAACAGAGGCGTATCTAGAGGGGTGCAGGCATGGTTTATGCCATGGGCGCCACAGCACCACAGGGACCATGCCTGTCCCTGTGCTGCGTCGCCATGCCTGCCCCTGTACTGCACCCCATGCCTGTCCCTGTGCTGTCATGCCTGTCCCATGCCTCAGATAAGATTAATCCTGTTATCTGGAGAACATGGCTACTTATGTATGAAGGGTGCACTGGGCTTAGTGTTAGAAAAAAGGACAGAGAGGGAATATGAAGAGATATTTCCAAAACTGTAATTTCAGCAATATCCCAAGCCAAAAACAAAGGCAAAAACAAAGGATGCTATTTTTAGAAGGCAAAGAGCTCTGACCAGGGATGGGGTGGGGTGGGGGTGTGTGTGGGGGGGATGGGGCGAAATTTCACGGTTTGCCATAGGCTCTATAGTTCCTAAATACGCCCCTGCTGAATCGCACCAGAAACAAGCATGCAGCTAATCTTGTCAGATCTGACAATAATGACAAAATAGTATTAGAAGCAGAGGATCAGCAGGACAACCAGGCAATTGGTATTGCTTAAAAGGAAATAAACATGGCAGCCTCCATATCCCTCTCACTTCAGTTGTCCTTCAACACGTAGGTGGGAGGAGTTCTGTCCTGCATCAGCTAGGATTTACCTACACAATCTGTTAATTGGAATCAAAATAAAGACCGCGCTCTTGATCTAAGAAGTAATAGGGTGATACAGTCTCACTTATGAGCCAAACAAAAGTCCAGTCCACCTTCAGAAGCTTAAAGGGAATCTGAAGTGAAAATAAACTCATGAGATGTTGAATTGTATGTGTAGTACAGCTAGGAAATAGAACATTGGTAGCACAGATTTAAAGGGACTCCGAGCAGTTCAGAAACTATGGAAAGATGCATATAATTTTAAAGCTCTCTTTCTCCTCTTTCCAATGATATATAAACCGCCGCCCTATATCCTTTAGTTTTCGCTATTTTCGCGATTGAAATTGCTGCGGGCGCGATTTCAATCGCAAAAATAGAGAAAACTAAAGTAACTATATACAAGTAACTATGCAAAGATGTATATCATTTAAAAAAACTCTCTTTCTCCTCTTTCTGGCGACACCTAAATCGTCGCCCTACGCCTTTTAGTTTTCTCTATTTTCGCGATTGAAATCGCGGTGGCAGCAAATTCAATCGCGAAAATAGCGAAAACTAAAAGGCGTAGGGCGGCGGTTTATACATCATTGGAAAGAGGAGAAAGAGAGCTTTAAAATGATATGCATCTTTCCATAGTTTCTGCACTGCTCAGAGTCCCTATAAGTCTCATATTGTTTCCAGTACAGGAAAAGTTAAGAAACTTCCCTTGTTATCTATGCTAAAGAGCTTCTCCGAGCTCTCCGACTTAAGGGGCCCATACACTTACACGATTTCCTGCCGATATACAGCAGATTCAATCACAGTGATCGAATCTACTGTGAAATTGTTGCGTAAACTCTGACCGAACGATCGATTTCCGTCTGAAATCGATCGTTCCCATCGATCTGTCCACGCGGAGGGTTTCGCTCGATCACCAGCAGGTCGGGAGTGCGTCGATAGCGGCATTCAAATGTCCGATGACCGACGCTAGCGGCAATACATTATCTGATCCACCGGCGCCTGTCCCGCTGTCCCTTCTCCATGCTGGGCTCCGGCTGGCTTCACTTAGGGCCCTCACAGTAGGGCCCTCACTGAACTGCAGTATTAGCTCTCTATTGGTCCTGTGCTCATAATAATTACTTTTATAGATACTTTGAATAGTGATAATCATTAACAAACTGTTCCCCATCCCCTTCTTGCACCTCTGACACTGTAGTTGCCATTGGCAAGTTTTGGCGCGCTGTATCAATTGTTATGTATAGAGCGCTTGGGGGGGCCCCATGTAAAACTTGCATCGGGGCCCAAAGCTCCTAAGCTACGCCACTGCTTACTTCCTGTCCCGACAGGAAGTTTAAACAGTAAAGCACCCTCTACTGTTCAAACTTCCCCTGACAGGAAGTAAAGTGAAGCTGAGCTGGAGCCCTGGAGCCCAGAGCGGAGAAGAGACAGCGGAGACCGGGGGACTCGCGCCGGCCGGATCAGGTAATGTATGCAGGGGACGGCGGCAGCGGCAGCTCCACAGATTGGGAAGCAGTTTCATAGTGATATAGATTCAAAATCTGCTTGCATTGTAGGCAGCCAATAGATCCCTCTTTGTTCAGATTCGATCACAGAGGGATCTATCTGCTGGTAATCTGGTGGCAATCGACCAGTGTACGGCAGCCTTAAGAAACAGTAAAAAATAACTTCAGATAAGATTTCACTGCAATAAGTTCAGAGGATCGTTATCTCTGCTCTGTATCATAGTTTAAAATACAGAGTGTAGTTTGTAAACTGCAAATATTAGAGAATGATGCAATGTTATAAAAAAAAAAAAAAAAAAAAAAGCTATATAACTGAAAATAAAAATATGGGACTCTTTTCTTTGCTTCTTATGTTCTAGTAACCAGTTCGCGTTTCACATTTTTTTTACCTCTTACGATTCCTTTCATTTTTGATACTTTAACTATGTCATTTTGATACACCAATAACTTTTTAATTACTTATTCCAACTTAGTGATATATATCTTGTTTTTTTTTTTTTTAAATACAATCTAGGCTTTCTTTGGATAAGAATTTTCTCCCAAAACTAGTTTATTTTATAGTCATTTTATGGGTAAACATTAGGCATAAATTCAGAAAATACCCATTTTTTCATTTTTCACCCTTCCTAATTTTCACATGATACGTCCCATAGTTATAAAATAAATAAAAATGATTTTTTTTGGCCCTTTCCAGTTATAATAATACCCCATATGCCACATTTTATTAATAGTTGAGCATATGTCGGACCGCTATCTCCAGCCTGTGCGCTTGTGGCGAACGGATGTGTTCTCTGGGGCGACAGTTCGGGTGCCATAGTGCTGTACAGGTGCATCGCTAGGCAACGGAAGAGCGATACATCTGTAGAGCATTGGGGCCCTAAACGTTCGCCCTAGCGAACGCATCCGATTGCTACAGGCGGCAGTCGTTGATAGTTTATAAACAGGTATAGGTATTGCAGGGTTAGTAGGCTAGGCTGGGGTTAAAAAATAACTAGGGACAAAAAAAAAAAACACTTTTTATTTTATTGGGACTATGTCACTTTAGTTTAAAAAAATTCTAGCTTTATTAAAACCACATTAGCAGTATGGACGAGCTCAGCTCGTCCATTACCGCCGCGGTGGATTTCTCAGGCCCTGGAGGGTCTTTTAGTACAAAATTTTTGGAGAAGGTGTAGCTAGCACTTGGCTAGCTACATCACCCCTCCGATAGCCGCTGGCCTGCTCTGATCCCCTGATCGCCGCTCGTTTGACTGACCCCACCCCGGAGCCCGCGCCGGCGCAGCCTTTCCATATCCTCCAGGGATCTCTATGGCGGTGATCGGAACTGTGCATGATGTCGATGACGTCAGATGTCATGTCCGATTGTCGCCATAGCAACGCCTGAAGCTATGGCGGAAGTCTCAGCCATCGCGGGATCTCGGCCAGGTAAATATCGCCGGCGGCGAATGGAGGGGGGGACGCAGTGCCGGGGGACTTGGGGGCAGAGTGTAGCTAGCCTAGTGCTAGCTACACTAAAAAATAACCATTTAAAAAAAAAAGCCACCCATGGCCACAATAAACTGAACGCCAGGGCAGTGGTGCTCACCGCCAGGTCGTGATCACGCTTACGCGTGGATTCACGACCATTTTGACGCATTCCGCCTCGGACACGCTAAGCCGTGAATAGATTTTCAACCACGAAAATCTGCTTCGGCTTCGCGTGAATGCGGACAGAAATCCGCATTCACGCTCGTGAAACCCGGCGCTGAAGTCGTGGTTAGCGGAAATGCGTCAAATTATGCAGAAGTGACACATTGCAGGCCAATCAGAGGGCCCCAGCCAGGCCCTAGCAACCAATCACAGGAGGGGAGCTATGCCCTCCCCTCCTGCATATAAACCGGCGGCCATGATGGAAAAGCTCTGTCCTTGCTAGACTGTGGTGCTGAGAGGATTATCTCCAGGCCATTGTTGTTTGAGCAAGTGCATTTATTGTGTTAAAAACAAAGCGTTTTTTTTGCTAACACTGCTCTTATACTGTACACAGTTAGCTAGTCAGTGAGTGATTGCTGTAGTTAGTTGTAGTCAGTGTAGTATAGTGGGAGTGTGGGAGTCTAGTGATTATTTAACTGTGTGTAGTGCTGTGCAGGCAGGTTCAGTGCTGCAGTGTAGTGGGAGTGGGGATTATCTGTGTGTAGTGCAGGCAGGCAGGTTAGTGCAGCTGCAGTGTTCACTTGTATATTCCAGTGACAGTTATACACGTGTACTATTTGCAGGCAGCCAGTCACACCGCCGGCGCCGCCACTCTCTGCCAGCGCTGTTCATTCATTCTGTCAGTGACCTTGTGCCGTGCCCAGTGCCCACTGCTCGCTCGCTGGCATATAAGCATCTCATTACACAGTGTGACATCCTTGTGTGCCCACTGCATCCTTCAGTGACCTAGTTGTATATCCAGTGCCCACTGCTGTGCCCACTGCATCCTTCAGTGACCTTGTACTGTGCCCACTGCATCCTTCAGTGACCTAGTTGTATATCCAGTGCCCACTGCTGTGCCCACTGCATCCTTCAGTGACCTTGTACTGTGCCCACTGCATCCTTCAGTGACCTAGTTGTATATCCAGTGCCCACTGCTGTGCCCACTGCATCCTTCAGTGACCTTGTACTGTGCCCACTGCATCCTTCAGTGACCTAGTTGTATATCCAGTGCCCACTGCTGTGCCCACTGCATCCTTCAGTGACCTTGTACTGTGCCCACTGCATCCTTCAGTGACCTAGTTGTATATCCAGTGCCCACTGCTGTGCCCACTGCATCCTTCAGTGACCTTGTACTGTGCCCACTGCATCCTTCAGTGACCTAGTTGTATATCCAGTGCCCACTGCTGTGCCCACTGCATCCTTCAGTGACCTTGTACTGTGCCCACTGCATCCTTCAGTGACCTAGTTTTATATCCAGTGCCCACTGCTGTGCCCACTGCATCCTTCAGTGACCTAGTTGTATATCCAGTGCCAACTGCTGTGCCCACTGCATCCTTCAGTGACCTTGTACTGTGCCCACTGCATCCTTCAGTGACCTAGTTGTATATCCAGTGCCCACTGCTGTGCCCACTGCATCCTTCAGTGACCTTGTACTGTGCCCACTGCATCCTTCAGTGACCTTGTACTGTGCCCACTGCATCCTTCAGTGACCTAGTTGTATATCCAGTGCCCACTGCTGTGCCCACTGCATCCTTCAGTGACCTTGTACTGTGCCCACTGCATCCTTCAGTGACCTAGTTGTATATCCAGTGCCCACTGCCGTGCCCACTGCATCCTTCAGTGACCTTGTACTGTGCCCACTGCATCCAGTGATTCATTACTAGCAACATGTCTGGCAGGGTTTCGCGGGGTGAGAGGAAAGGGAGTTCAATTGCCTCAGCCACTTCTGGGACTGCTCCACGTCCAGGGAGAGGACGCCCAGCTGTACGTGGTCGTGATGCAGCAGAAAGGGGGGCAGCAAAGCCTGGGCCGAGTCAGCGGACGCCATTGTCCAAATATTTTAAAGTTCTGGTCCCCGTGTGGTGGTTGAGCAAATGGAACCTGACGTACTCATGGACATCATGACTTCCTCCCAGACCTCTACTGTGAGCACCACTCCAAGCAGCAGCAGCAGCCAACGTCCCACTCTTGTTGTGACATCCACCCTAGCACCCACTGGTCAGCAGCAGCCCTCCCAGGATGACAGCGTTCTGTCCCTCAGTCCGGCATCTGGGAACCTGCTGATGCAAGAAGCTCAGGACTTACTGGGGACTGATGTGGCAGAGATTGAGATCGGGCCACTATCACAAGCGTTGTTGAGTTCTGGTGATGAAGAAGAGGGGTCTGTGTCTGGGGATGTAGGGACAGAAGAGGAGGCGGGGGAGTCAGAGGAAGAGCTGGATTATGATGATGCTGCTGATGATGACGACGTTGTGGACCCTAACTATGTGCAGCCTGCTGAGTCCGTGGAAGAATGGTCAGAGCAGGATGACGAGTCACCTCGGCCTAGGCAAGGATATCGCCATATGTCAGGCAGGGGCAGGGGCATCGGCAGCAGTGGGCGTGGAGGAAGTAGACCGGACACTGCTTCAGCCAGCACCACCACCATGCAACCCCCGGCAACTACTACCACACATTGTTCCGCTGCACCCTCTGCTAGTGGGGGCCGCAGTAAATTAAAGTCACCAGTGTGGGATTGCTTTGAGGAATGTACTGATGACAAAAGGTATGCGGTGTGCAGGTTATGCAGCAAAAGATTGAGCCGTGGGAAAAGTCTGAGCAAGATGGGTACCTCATCCCTCCAGGGCCACCTGAGAAGCCGCCACTGCCGCGAGTATGCAGACTTTAAGAGGAAGCAGGCACTGCTGGCAGGGGTTCCTGAGAGCAGAAGGCCCACCAGCGCAGCAGCATCATCCCTCCCTCAGGGTCGTGAATCCCCCACAGCAGCAGCAGTAGTAGCACGCAAGCGCTCTTCCACCTCGGCTACTCAGGACACAGACATTGAGGCTGGCAGCCAGTGTTCGTCTCTCTCCTCTGTCTCCCCTGCATCCCAGCGTCGTCAGACCCTGCTGAGCGACACCTTTCAGGGTCTGACCAAGCCTCTGCCTCCAAGCCACAGGCGGATCCGCAAAATAAATGGCTTGCTGGCCTGGGCCATGGCATCACAGCTGCTTCCCTACTCCCTGGTGCAGGAGGGGAGCGCCATGCGGACGCTGCTCCAATTTGGCATCCCCGAGTGGCAAGTCCCCAGTCGCCACTATTTCAGCAGGAGCGCAATCCCAGCACTCCACAAGTTTGCGTTGGAAAAGGTGGCCCGTTCCCTGGACTACTCTGTGGGCAAGCGGGTCCACGTGACCATGGACTCGTGGAGTAGCAGATTTGGGACAGGTCGCTACCTGTCCTTTACGGCCCACTGGGTGACACTGATGGAAGGGAGGGAGGACAAGAGCGCATCAGCCCAGCTAGTGGTGCCACCACGCGGGATCAGGGGGGATGCAGAAGGGTCCTGTCACGAAACTCCCTCTGCACCCGGAAAGCAAGCCCGCCTCGGCAGCAGCAACGCCAAGCCTCGGCACTGCCAAGCCCTTTTAAAATTGGTGACCCTGGGGAAGGAGAGGCTTACGGCCACCAACATCCTGGCCGCCCTCAGGAAGCAGGAGCGGAGGTGGCTGACCCCCAGAGGCCTGAAAGTGGGGTATGTGGCAGCCGATAACGGGGCCAACCTGGTGGCAGCAGTGCAGCAGGGAAACCTCCAGCACATCCCCTGCTTGGCCCACGTGCTCAATCTTGTGGTGCAGCGCTTCTTGTGCACCTACCAGGGGATGAGCGAGCTGCTGCAGGATGCCCGGGCGGTGGTACGCAGTGGTGCTCAGCAGAGCTCGAATATTCGAGTAGCTTGAATATTCGAGCTCTTTTTCAGCTATTCGAGCTCGGTATTCGAGCTCCGAATAGCTGGAGCTATTCGAATGGGCTATCCGAGTACACTCGAATAGCCCATTCACTATTCGAGCTATTCGAGCAACCCGGCGCTATTCGAGCTCAGTACCGAGCTCGAATAGCGTCATAGCCCAGATTGATGTCCTTAGAGCCAATCAGAGGGCTCCCAGGCCCTCTGACGGCAGCCAATCACAGAGGGGGACCCTGGCCAGCCCCTACCCTATAAATAGCGGCCGCCATGTTCCGTTTCTCCATGCTTGCCTGAGACTTGTACAGAGAGAGAGTTGCTCCTTTGTGCTTTGGCTTAGCAAGTGCTCTATTGTGATCATTTACCTAGCGTTTTTGCTCACCTACACCTGCCATATACACCTATATTGTTGTTAGTTAGATAGACATTGTATTTTAGTTAGTAGCTTGTGTGTTACATTAGAGACAGGCAGCTGCTGCAAGCTTACAGGTTTAGGCCTCAGGGGGGCCTTGCCTCTGTGGGCAGCTGTCCTCTGTTTATTTCTCTCATCTATACCAGTATTTCTGCTGTCCTTTACTAATAGTATTGTAGTTATACTGTACTAGGAGTAGGACACTCACTGACTGTCACTGTTTATAGGCTACTAGCTAGCTCCTGCGTGTGTGCACTCACTCACTGTCTGTGTGTACACACACTCTATTTCCTTCTGATTACTGATAGATTATTGTTAGTTAGTTGTACTTACTTACTACTTACTCTTACTGTACCCGTAGGGACACTCACTGTCACTGTTCATATAGGCTACTAGCTCCTGCGTGTGCGCACTGCACTCACTGTCTGAGTGTACACACACAACACACACTCTATTTCCTTCTGATCGCTGATTGATTATCGTAATTAGTTAGTTCTACTTACTGTTACTACTTACTCTTACTGTACTAGGAGTCTAGGACACTCAGTCACTGTGTTCATAGGCTACTAGCTCCTGCGTGCGTGCACTCACTGTCTGAGTGTACACACACCCACACTCCATTTCCTTCTGATCGCTGATTGATTATCGTAATTAGTTAGTTGTACTTACTGTTACTACTTACTCTTACTGTACTAGGAGTCTAGGACACTCAGTCACTGTCCATAGGCTACTAGCTCCTGCGTGCGGTCACTCACTGTCTGAGTGTACACACACCACCCACACTCTATTTCCTTCTGATCGCTGATTGATTATTGTAATTAGTTAGTTCTACTTACTGTTACTACTTACTCTTACTGTACTAGGAGTCTAGGACACTCAGTCACTGTGTTCATAGGCTACTAGCTCCTGCGTGCGTGCACTCACTGTCTGAGTGTACACACACCCACACTCCATTTCCTTCTGATCGCTGATTGATTATTGTAATTAGTTAGTTCTACTTACTGTTACTACTTACTCTTACTGTACTAGGAGTCTAGGACACTCAGTCACTGTGTTCATAGGCTACTAGCTCCTGCGTGCGTGCACTCACTGTCTGAGTGTACACACACCCACACTCCATTTCCTTCTGATCGCTGATTGATTATTGTAATTAGTTAGTTCTACTTACTGTTACTACTTACTCTTACTGTACTAGGAGTCTAGGACACTCAGTCACTGTGTTCATAGGCTACTAGCTCCTGTGTGCGTGCACTCACTGTCTGAGTGTACACACACCCACACTCCATTTCCTTCTGATCGCTGATTGATTATTGTAATTAGTTAGTTCTACTTACTGTTACTACTTACTCTTACTGTACTAGGAGTCTAGGACACTCAGTCACTGTGTTCATAGGCTACTAGCTCCTGCGTGCGTGCACTCACTGTCTGAGTGTACACACACCCACACTCCATTTCCTTCTGATCGCTGATTGATTATTGTAATTAGTTAGTTCTACTTACTGTTACTACTTACTCTTACTGTACTAGGAGTCTAGGACACTCAGTCACTGTGTTCATAGGCTACTAGCTCCTGCGTGCGTGCACTCACTGTCTGAGTGTACACACACCCACACTCCATTTCCTTCTGATCGCTGATTGATTATTGTAATTAGTTAGTTCTACTTACTGTTACTACTTACTCTTACTGTACTAGGAGTCTAGGACACTCAGTCACTGTGTTCATAGGCTACTAGCTCCTGCGTGCGTGCACTCACTGTCTGAGTGTACACACACCCACACTCCATTTCCTTCTGATCGCTGATTGATTATTGTAATTAGTTAGTTCTACTTACTGTTACTACTTACTCTTACTGTACTAGGAGTCTAGGACACTCAGTCACTGTGTTCATAGGCTACTAGCTCCTGCGTGCGTGCACTCACTGTCTGAGTGTACACACACCCACACTCCATTTCCTTCTGATCGCTGATTGATTATTGTAATTAGTTAGTTCTACTTACTGTTACTACTTACTCTTACTGTACTAGGAGTCTAGGACACTCAGTCACTGTGTTCATAGGCTACTAGCTCCTGCGTGCGTGCACTCACTGTCTGAGTGTACACACACCCACACTCCATTTCCTTCTGATCGCTGATTGATTATTGTAATTAGTTAGTTCTACTTACTGTTACTACTTACTCTTACTGTACTAGGAGTCTAGGACACTCAGTCACTGTGTTCATAGGCTACTAGCTCCTGTGTGCGTGCACTCACTGTCTGAGTGTACACACACCCACACTCCATTTCCTTCTGATCGCTGATTGATTATTGTAATTAGTTAGTTCTACTTACTGTTACTACTTACTCTTACTGTACTAGGAGTCTAGGACACTCAGTCACTGTGTTCATAGGCTACTAGCTCCTGCGTGCGTGCACTCACTGTCTGAGTGTACACACACCCACACTCCATTTCCTTCTGATCGCTGATTGATTATTGTAATTAGTTAGTTCTACTTACTGTTACTACTTACTCTTACTGTACTAGGAGTCTAGGACACTTAGTCACTGTGTTCATAGGCTACTAGCTCCTGCGTGCGTGCACTCACTGTCTGAGTGTACACACACCCACACTCCATTTCCTTCTGATCGCTGATTGATTATTGTAATTAGTTAGTTCTACTTACTGTTACTACTTACTCTTACTGTACTAGGAGTCTAGGACACTCAGTCACTGTGTTCATAGGCTACTAGCTCCTGCGTGCGTGCACTCACTGTCTGAGTGTACACACACCCACACTCCATTTCCTTCTGATCGCTGATTGATTATTGTAATTAGTTAGTTCTACTTACTGTTACTACTTACTCTTACTGTACTAGGAGTCTAGGACACTCAGTCACTGTGTTCATAGGCTACTAGCTCCTGCGTGCGTGCACTCACTGTCTGAGTGTACACACACCCACACTCCATTTCCTTCTGATCGCTGATTGATTATTGTAATTAGTTAGTTCTACTTACTGTTACTACTTACTCTTACTGTACTAGGAGTCTAGGACACTCAGTCACTGTGTTCATAGGCTACTAGCTCCTGCGTGCGTGCACTCACTGTCTGAGTGTACACACACCCACACTCCATTTCCTTCTGATCGCTGATTGATTATTGTAATTAGTTAGTTCTACTTACTGTTACTACTTACTCTTACTGTACTAGGAGTCTAGGACACTCAGTCACTGTGTTCATAGGCTACTAGCTCCTGCGTGCGTGCACTCACTGTCTGAGTGTACACACACCCACACTCCATTTCCTTCTGATCGCTGATTGATTATTGTAATTAGTTAGTTCTACTTACTGTTACTACTTACTCTTACTGTACTAGGAGTCTAGGACACTCAGTCACTGTGTTCATAGGCTACTAGCTCCTGCGTGCGTGCACTCACTGTCTGAGTGTACACACACCCACACTCCATTTCCTTCTGATCGCTGATTGATTATTGTAATTAGTTAGTTCTACTTACTGTTACTACTTACTCTTACTGTACTAGGAGTCTAGGACACTCAGTCACTGTGTTCATAGGCTACTAGCTCCTGCGTGCGTGCACTCACTGTCTGAGTGTACACACACAACACACACTCTATTTCCTTCTGATCGCTGATTGATTATCGTAATTAGTTAGTTCTACTTACTGTTACTACTTACTCTTACTGTACTAGGAGTCTAGGACACTCAGTCACTGTCCATAGGCTACTAGCTCCTGCGTGCGTGCACTCACTGTCTGAGTGTACACACACTAAATTTACTTGTGATTACTACTGATTATTGTAACTGCTAGTTGTACTTCCTGACTGTTACTACTTACTTACTGTACTAGGGGACACTCACTCAGTCACCTCACCAACCAACCCACTCCATTAAAGTACCCCACTTTTCACCCGCCCTTTTACAAAACTTTTGTCTATACGCCCAAAACATTTAAGATGTCTGGAAGTGGCAGCCAGCGCGGTTTGGGCAAGGGGAAGGGCAGCAAGGGAATCAGGAGGAGAGGGAGCAGCATTGTGGCAAGCCGCGGCCGCGGGCGCGCCACCATGCACAGTTCCGCAGCAGCAGCAGCAGCGTCAGTGGCTAACATTCCTCCCATAGCCACTGGCCGTGGATGCCTTGGGCGCCGCCCAGCAGGAGCATCTGCAACTCACGCTGCAGAGACACAGCAGCAGCAGCGTGTAGCACCTGCTCCCATTTTCCTCCAGCCGGGTCGGAAACGTCCCATTGAGGAAAAGGATGCAGACACTGTGGTGCAACTCATGACGGAGGATGAGCAGCCCGCCATCAGCTCTGCATCCGAGGCCTCCACCCTCACCACCACCACCACCACCACCACCCCTGTTCGCAGCAGCCGCCCAGCAGGGCCTGGGGAGGAGGCCAGTTCACCGTCAGTTGGCGACCTGTCATTCAGCAGTCTTTTGACCCCAGGCATCATGAGTCAATTGTCTGCTGTTGTTGGCGATTTTGAGGAGGAGATGCTGATGGGCACTTTGGGGGATGAGGGATTGGACAGCAAGACTGTGGCGACAGTCAAGCAGCCCATCCATGCATCAGGAGAGGAGTTTGGGGGGTCCTCATCCCAGCAGGACATGTTTCAGGAGGGGGAGGATGATGATGACCCGGTGACAGACAGAGACTGGGTGCCACCACCTCCAGGGGATGTCGTCCTCAGCAGCTCTGAGGAGGAGGAGGATGCTCTTGTGGGCCTTGCAAGGAGGCGCATCATTGCAAGCATTGGCAGCAGCAGTAGGCAGGTCCCACAGCCTGCTGGTGTCTCAGGCTCAGCAGCAGCAGCAGCAGCATCTGCCAGTACCACCACCAGCCGCACCCAAGCCCCCCAAGCCCCCCCCCCAACCACCACAGGGAGACAGGCAGCAGCGCTTCCATGCCGTAGGGGGATGTTTAAGTCACCAATCTGGCGATATTTCACCATGCCCACTGTGTACAGCAAGTACGCCACTTGCAACCACTGTCAGCGGAAGTTGAGCAGAGGTGCAGACCCCTTAAAGTTCTGCACCAGCTCGCTCATCAACCACCTTGCGGCTAAACATTTCCACCAGCATGAGGAGTTCCAGAGGCTGAAGGCATCTGGTGCTGGCAGTGGCACCACACCCATCACTGCACAGCCTTCAGCAGCAGCAGCAGCAACAGCAGCCACCCGCCCTCCTGCTCCTCCAGCAGCACCAGCAGGAGTGCGGAAACGCACTGCTCCTCCCCCCTCTGCAACTCCTGCCGCCGACACTGAGGCCTGTTCTGGCAGCCAGTCCTCAGTGGCCTCCTCTGCTGTGTCTGCTGATTCCCGTGTCAGCAAAAGGCCACGCCAGAGCCTTTTGAGCGAGTCCTTCCAGGGGGTGGTTAGGGCTCTGCCTCCCAGCAGCCGTCGCGTGCGGCAGCTGAACGGCTTGCTGGCACGGGCCATGTGCTCCCAACTCCTGCCGTACACGCTCGTGCAGGAGGGGAGCGACATTCGTGCGCTGCTTGCTTGCGCAGCCCCAGACTGGCAGCTCCCCAGCAGACACTTCTTTGCCCGCAAGGCCATTCCTGCACTGCACCGCTTTGTGATGGCCAATGTGGAGCGAGGGCTGGAGCACGCGGTTGGTGAAAGGGTCCACGTCACCATGGACTCCTGGAGCAGCCGCTTCGGGACAGGCCGCTACCTGTCCTTCACTGTCCACTGGGTCAGCTTGGTGGAAGGGGGTGAGGATGGGAGAGCAGCAGCGGGCACAGCAGCAGCAGCAACACAGTGGGTGGTGCCACCCCGCAGGGTCAGGGGAACTGCAGCAGGTTCCTCCGATCCTCTGCCATCCTTTGGCACACCTGGCCAAACCCCCCGCCTCAGCAGCAGCGTGAAGGCCCGCCACTGCCAAGCGCTGCTGCACTTGGTCAGCCTTGGGAAGACTAAGCTGACGGCAACCCATGTGTTGGCCAAACTCCAGGAGCAGGAGAGGATTTGGCTGACCCCCAGAGGCCTCAGAGTCGGAGAGGTGGTGGCCGACAATGGGGCCAATCTGGTTGCCGCAATAGACAGGGGAAACCTGACCCACATCCCCTGTCTTGCCCACGTGCTGAACCTGGTGGTGCAGAAGTTCCTGCGCACCTACCAGGGGATGGGCGAACTGCTGGAAACGGCAAGGAATGTTGTGCGTCACTTCCGGCGCTCGGCTGCAGCCTGTGCGAGCCTGGAAGACGTGCAAAAGGAGCTGGATCTGCCACGCCATCGGCTGATCCTTGACGTTCCGACTCGCTGGAACTCCACCCTGGCGATGTTGGAGCGTCTGGTTGAACAGAGGCACGCTGTCAAACAGTACCTTGCCCTGGCCACTGTTTCCGCAGCTCAGAGAAGGGACAAGACCAGCAACATCCCGTCCATCGTCCCCGATGATGACTGGAGGCACATGCAGCAGGTGTGCTTTGTGCTGGCTCCCTTCCTGCAGGCCACAAACATGGTGAGCAGGGACCATGCTATGGTCTGCGAGTGGGTGCCCCTGGTTTCTCTGCTGAACAGGGCCCTCGATGCTTTGCTGGAACAGGGAGCGGCAGCCTTGGACCAGCAGGAGCGGCAACCAGCTGCGCAGTCCACCTCTGAGGGGGAGGAGGAGGAGGACTTGGTGGAGGTCCCTGACCTGGCTGCTGATGAGGGGGATCAGCACAGCGCAGCTGAGTTGGTGCGGGGGTGGAGAGAGGATGAGGCGGCAGAGGAGGAGGATGAGGACAGCACTGACGTCGATGTGCCAGCAGACGTGGCCCGCCTCTTCCCAATGGCAGCGCACATGCTGACGTGCCTGCGCAGGGACCCCAGGGTGATCCAGATGAAGCAGAGGGAGGACATCTGGATCAGCATGATGTTGGACCCACGCCTCAAGGGGAAGTTGAGCCAGTTCCTGCCGCCTGCAGGAGGAGACCCAGCGCAACAAATAAGGAGCTTGCAGCAGGCCCTTGTTGAGCGCTTGGAGGAAGCCTTCCCCCAGCCTTCCACCCCCACTGTCCAGCAGCCAGCACAGAGGCAGCAGCAGGTGCCTGCATCCAGCAGCAGCAAGCGCCCCACAGACCTGCTGTCTCTCAGCCACGAGCTCTACAGGACTGTAGAGGCTCCGGCAGCAGTGACTAGAGAGGAGATGCATGCAGCAGCATCCTCCTCCGGTCACAGCCAGCGCCTGACCCGCATGGTGGCTGACTACATGGGGTCGTACAGCGGGCTTGACAGCGATGCCCCTGTTGATCCCATGGAGTATTGGGTCAAGCGCATGGAGATCTGGAGCGAGCTGGCGCAGTACGCCCTGGAAGTGCTGTCCTGCCCCCCTTCCAGCGTGCTGTCCGAGCGCTGCTTCAGTGCAGCTGGTGGCGTGGTCACCGAGAAACGCTCACGTCTGTCTCACAAGTCTGTGGACAGACTGACGTTTCTCAAGATGAACCAGGCGTGGGTGGAAGGCGAGTTCCTGGCCCCTGTTGTCGGCGAGAGGGGGACATGAACTGGCTGCCGGAACCATCGTTAATGTGCCTTACCACCCTTTACCACCTCCTGGCTCCTGCTCACTAAGCCAGCCTGGTTCACTTTGACTATTACGTCGCCTGCAGCCACACATTTTACACCTACAGTGGGCTGCTGTGTACTGCCCTTCTGCTGTCTGTCTGTGTTTCCCACTGCCAGGGTACACAGAATTACCTTCTTCTGCTGCCACTCTGCCACCAGCTATTACGTCAAACAATAGCTATATTGGTTGCAAAACCAAAAACCAAAAAACCATAAAAAAAAAAAAAGGTTTAATTTTTCTGAGGTGCCCGGGTTGAAAACTGTGTTGTCCCAGTTGTGTATTGGACACAATGTGGGCTGCACGACCGCTGTCTGGGACCTCCTGTTGTGTTTATTTACAGCCCTGGTATCACCGCTAGGTACCAGGGCTATTATGTCACGCTGCCTACCTGCTGCCACACTCACACTACTCCTCCATACCTCCTCCTGCTGCTGCTGCTGCTGTCTGTCTGTGTTTCCCACTGCCAGGGTACACTACACAGATGATTTACCTTCTGCTGCCACTCTGCCACCAGCTATTACGTCAAACAATAGCTGCTCACATTACTCCTCCATTCCTCCTGCTGCTGTTGCTGTCTGTCTGTGTTTCCCACTGCCAGGGTACACAGAATTACCTTCTGCTGCCACTCTGCCACCAGCTATTACGTCAAACAATAGCTATATTGGTTGCAAAACCAAAACCAAACAAACCATTAAAAAAAAAAAAAAAGGTTTAATTTTTCTGAGGTGCCCGGGTTGAAAACTGTGTTGTCCCAGTTGTGTATTGGACACAATGTGGGCTGCACGACCGCTGTCTGGGACCTCCTGTTGTGTTTATTTACAGCCCTGGTATCACCGCTAGGTACCAGGGCTATTATGTCACGCTGCCTACCTGCTGCCACACTCACACTACTCCTCCATACCTCCTCCTGCTGCTGCTGCTGCTGTCTGTCTGTGTTTCCCACTGCCAGGGTACACAGATGATTTACCTTCTGCTGCCACTCTGCCACCAGCTATTACGTCAAACAATAGCTGCTCGCCTACTCCTCCATTCCTCCTCCTGCTGCTGCTGTCTGTCTGTGTTTCCCACTGCCAGGGTACACAGAATTACCTTCTTCTGCTGCCACTCTGCCACCAGCTATTACGTCAAACAATAGCTATATTGGTTGCAAAACCAAAACCAAACAAACCATTAAAAAAAAAAAAAAGGTTTAATTTTTCTGAGGTGCCCGGGTTGAAAACTGTGTTGTCCCAGTTGTGTATTGGACACAATGTGGGCTGCACGACCGCTGTCTGGGACCTCCTGTTGTGTTTATTTACAGCCCTGGTATCACCGCTAGGTACCAGGGCTATTATGTCACGGCGAGCTGCCTGCCTCATTGACTGCCTGCTGCCACACACTCATCCTCCTCCTCCTGCTGCTGAATTTACCTCCTGCTGTCTTTGTGTTTCCACTGCCAGGGAGCACATACAATGGCGCTTCCAACATGCGTGCGCCCACCAGCTATTTGTTACGCTCAAAAATAGCTGCATTTCTTTAAAAAAAAAATTGAAAAGAGAAATACGTGAAGAAGAAGAAGACGATATTGAAAAAGAAGGAGAAGGAGAAGATGAAGATGAAGAAGAAGATGAAGAAGAAGATGAAGAAGATGATGAAGAAGAAGATGAAAAAGAAGAAGAAGATGAAGAAGATGAAGAAGATGAAGAAGAAGAAGATGAAGAAGAAGAAGAAGATGAAGAAGAAGAAGAAGAAGATGAAGAAGATGATGAAGAAGATGAAGAAGAAAAAGAAGAAGAAGAAGAAGATGAAGAAGAAGAAGAAGAAGATGAAGAAGAAGAAGAAGAAGAAGATGAAGATGAAGAAGAAGAAGATGAAGAAGAAGAAGATGAAGAAGATGAAGATGAAGAAGAAGAAGAAGATGAAGATGAAGAAGAAGAAGAAGAAGATGAAGAAGATGAAGAAGAAGAAGATGATGAAGAAGACAATATAGAAAAAGAAGAAGAAGATATAGAAGAAGAAGATCGAGAAGAAGAAGAAGAAAGATAAAGAAGAAGAAGAACAAGTATATACAGTAACACTACTGAACAAAATTAAGGACACAACTTCTCTTTCCACATTTTTTTTTAAAGGAACATCCCCACATAATCACTTGCTGTTGTTACTTGGAAAAAAAGATGTTTCTTGCATCATTCACCCTCAAAACAAGTGTTGGAAGCTATTTAAGGCCAATTCGAATAGTCAGCTCGAATAGTGAGCTCGAATACCGACTCGAATAGTGAGCTCGAAGTCCGAGGTCGAATCGAATAGTAAAAATTATTCGACTCGAATATTCGACTGACCTCGAATAATTTACTATTCGAATTCGACCAAACTCGAATTTTAAAAAGGGGTATTTGAGCATCACTAACTGGTACGCTTTTTCCGCCTGTCAGCCACTGCCTCTGCACTCTTGTCCACCTTACAGCAGCAGTATGGAAGGCAACAACACCGGCTGATCATCGACATGCCAGTTCGCTGGAATTCGACTCTGGCCATGTTGGAGCGGCTGTGTCAGCACAGGCTGGCTCTTAGGGCCTACATGCTAGACCCAAGTGTCCCCAGCAACCAGCAAGTCCCCATGATTACTGCCACTCAGTGGACACTGATGCAGCAAGTATGCCTGGTGCTGAGTCCCTTCCTGGAGGCAACCAAGATGGTCAGTGAGGAGCGGGCCTCTGTGTGCCAGTGGGTGCCCTTGGTTTGTTTACTGGAGCAGGCAATGGACAATTTAATTGAGCGTGGGGATGAAGCCCTGAGGCAGTTGGAAGAACAGGAGCAGATGGCAGCACAGTCCAGCTCAGAGGAGGGCTCACAGCAGGTAGTGGAAGAGTTGGAGGTCCCTAACCTGAATGAGGAGGAGGAGGAGGAGCAGAGTGCAGCAGGCATTGTACGTGGATGGCGGTTTGAGGAGGACAACGACATGGCACAGGAAGAGGACAGGCATGCGTTATGGGACAATGGCGAGGACGAGGAAGATCTTGCTGGCAGGGCCCACTTGTTTCCCATGGCTGTGCACATGTTGCGCTGCCTTCGCAGGGACCCCCGGGTGATCCAGATGCGTGCAAGGGAGGACATCTGGATTACCTTGATGCTTTATCCCCGTCTGAAGGGGAAGCTGGGAGACTTAATGACGCCATCCACCACCGAGCAACGCACAAGGGAGTTGAAGGAGGCCCTTGTGCGCAGACTACTGGAAGCATTCCCCCAGCCTTCCACCCCCACTGTAACTGCTCTGCCGAGCCAGCAAGAGGTGCCTGCCATTGCCACTAGCAGCACAACAACAACCACCACCACCAGCACCAGCAGCAGCAACTGGCGCCCCGGAGACCTGAAGAGCCTAAGCAAGAGCCTGTATGCAGTGCAGCAGCCCAGAACAGAGGTGCCCGCCACAGCATCCACCACCAACCAGCACAAGCAACGACTGACCACCATGGTGTCTGACTATATGGGGTCATCCAGCGGGCTCAATGACACCGACAGCCCTGTGGACCCCTTGGAGTACTGGGTCAAGAGACTGGACATCTGGAGCGAGCTTTCCCAGTACGCCCTGGAACTCCTATCCTGCCCTCCTTCCAGTGTCCTCTCAGAGAGATGCTTTAGTGCGGCCGGTGGCGTGGTCACAGAGAAGCGCTCTCGGCTCTCCCATGCCTCTGTGGACAAACTCACCTTCCTGAAAATCAACCAGGCTTGGGTGGAAGGTGAGTTCCTGGCCCCTATTGTCGGACACAGGGGGACATGAAGTGGCTGCTGCATGTGCTGTTGTTAACTATGCCTGCCTTTATAAAGACAGTTACTACCTGACTAGTGCGTACCTTGGTTAATTTTTTGGTGTTATGGTACTACTACCAGTAAGTTGCCATGATCCTCCTTCTGAGCTGCTGAACTGACTGCCCGCTTTGTCCTCCTGACTCAGTCGCTACTACACTCTGCGTTCACACTGCCCGGGTCACTGGGTGCATTTAATTTTTTGGCCAGCACTATGACGCTGTTCTGCTACTACTACCACTAGTATGTTGCCATGGTCCTTCTGTGCTGCTGCTGCTGAACTGACCGCCCGCATTGTCCTCCTCCTCCTGACTCAGTCGCTTCCACCAATGTACTCTGTCTGCGTTATCACTGCCCGGGTCACCGGGTGCATTTGATTTTTTGGCCAGCACTATGACGCTGTGCTGCTACTACTACCACCAGTATGTTGCCATGGTCCTTCTGTGCTGCTGCTGCTGAATTGACCGCCCGCATTGTCCTCCTCCTCCTGACTCAGTCGCTTCCACCAATGTACTCTGTCTGCGTTATCACTGCCCGGGTCACTGGGTGCATTTGATTTTTTGGCCAGCACTATGACGCTGTGCTGCTACTACTACCACCAGTATGTTGCCATGGTCCTTCTGTGCTGCTGCTGCTGAATTGACCGCCCGCATTGTCCTCCTCCTCCTGACTCAGTCGCTTCCACCAATGTACTCTGTCTGCGTTATCACTGCCCGGGTCACTGGGTGCATTTAATTTTTTGGCCAGCACTATGACGCTGTGCTGCTACTACTACCACCAGTATGTTGCCATGGTCCTTCTGTGCTGCTGCTGCTGAACTGACCGCCCGAATTGTCCTCCTCCTCCTGACTCAGTCGCTTCCACCAATGTACTCTGTCTGCGTTATCACTGCCCGGGTCACCGGGTGCATTTAATTTTTTGGCCAGCACTATGATGCTGTGCTGCTACTACTACCACCAGAATGTTGCCATGGTCCTTCTGTGCTGCTGCTGCTGCTGCTGAATTGACCGCCCACATTGTCCTCCTCCTCCTGACTCAGTCGCTTCCACCAATGTACTCTGTCTGCGTTATCATTGCCCGGGTCACCGGGTGCATTTAATTTTTTGGCCAGCACTATGACGCTGTGCTACTACTACTACCACCACCAGTATGTTGCCATGGTCCTTCTGTGCTGCTGCTGCTGAACTGACCGCCCGCATTGTCCTCCTCCTCCTGACTCAGTCGCTTCCACCAATGTACTCTGTCTGCGTTATCACTGCCCGGGTCACCGGGTGCATTTAATTTTTTGGCCAGCACTATGACGCTCTGCTGCTACTACTACTACCAGTATGTTGCCGTGGTCCTTCTGTGCTGCTGAACTGACCGCCCGCATAGTCCTTCTCCTGACTCAGTCGCTACCACCACTGCACTCTGCGTTCACACTGCCCGTGTCCACTGACAACTCTGCTGCGATGTCATTGCTAATTGCTGCAAAAAAAAAAAAAAAACAAATTACAAAAACCTCTCTGGGGCCTTTTTGGCATCAGCCACTCATCCTCCTCCAGTGGTACCTTTGCCGCCAATTGCCATTGGAACTCGCCTTCACCTCTTTGATTGCTTAACGCGTATATCCCTTTTTAAAACCACGTATTACCAATTAATAGCCCCATTTACAGTGGTGATTTGTCTTTAAAAGCCATTAAAAAAAAATAAAAAAAAAAATTTGGGAATTTTTTATGTTGAAGTTATGTTGCCCCTTATCACCTCGATAATCCATGCAATTTGGGGGATTGTAGCATGTATGGGGGCTTTGTTATTAACGTTTAAAGAAAATCCGCCTCCGGGCGGGAATCCACGCGTGATTACGCCATTCACGGCAGAAAATCCGCGTGGTTGCGTGGACGCGGACGAAAATCCGCATGCGGCGGGGCCGAATGCGGATTTTTTTTTGCAACCACGTGGATTGCCGAATCCGTGAATGAGGCACATCCGAGCATCACTACGCCAGGGTGGTTAAATGATTGTTGGTATTAGCTAGCAACAATCATTCACAGGACCGTGCATATGCATGAGTGCGGTCACGTGCACATGCAAGAGTATGCATGGGCAGGTGCACGTGTGGCTGGCGGCGGCTTTTAATCAAGGATGTAGATTCTACGTCCTGAAACATACAGCAGCACTAAATAGGATGTGTAATTTATGGCCCAGAATATTTAGTGGTTAATTATTCATGCTACACATATAATTCATTACATCATACGTGTTTTTTTTCCCCACTTCAGTGTCACTTTAAGACAGGAACCGGCTCCTTAATCTCACTGATGTCACCTCCGCTGATTCAGATCATCATGTTGCATAAAAAGAGAGAGAACAAATATAGTGTACTTCTGCAGGGCAATACACCCAGCACCTCACCAGTGACCTGGGACACCACCCCACCCAATTAATACACCGCCGGTGCAGGCACACTCCGCCCACGTGGCCGCACTCACCCCGGCAACCTCCCAAGTATTCAGAGGTTAGAATGAGGGGGAATGGCCAGCCCCCCTCTGTTGATAATCCAACCAGGATCCAGACAGGATAGTAGAGATACTGAAACTAAAGAAGCTTCTATAGTGTAGCACAATTAGTTTAATAAAGATTCAAAAGAATCGCACTAACAGTGGCTAGCATGAATACAGGCGTATATCATATGCAGATGCAGTCCCCGGGTAGCCGCTCAGCCAGACAGTCGGATCCACGTTCCTTTTTCCTGGACAGTCACGTATGCCGAAGCTCCGTAGTGCCTCATGTGACTGGGCAGCACCTAGCAGGTCACATAAGGGACCACAGTAGCCATGGATACAGGATGCTGGACAGGTGAATGGAGGTGCCATTGCTGGAATGCTGAGAGCAGGTAAGTGAAGTGGCACTGCACATCCAGGGAGGGGGAGATGGGGAGTGTGAGGAGGCAGTGGCGTATCTAGGGAATTTGACACCCGGTGCTGATTATTTAAAGACAATCTCTCCCAACCCCCCCCCCCCCCCCCCCTCCCAAGCAACCATTTTATTTGATGGGAGGATTGATGGGTTGGGGTGCCAAGCATGTTGCTGCAACTTTTGGGGGACTTTGGGGGAAAAGAAGTCATCTGGATGGGGACAGAGGTAACCGTCATGAAATTCTACACAATAATAATATGGTAGGACATTAGACTATGCCTATGGTATGATTAGATTGTGAGCTTCCCTGAGGACAGTCAGAAAAGGGGGACATACAAAAGAGGGGAATGCATAGGAGGAGGAGGGATAAAGAGGTAGAGGCACAAGACAGTGAGCCTGGTGAGAGAGGAGAAATAGCAGGAAGGGCTCTCACTAGGACTGCAGACATCACCAGTGCTGTTTGGCAGGGACATGCTTTCAAAAGAAGCCACTGAAATCTAAAAAGAGGAAAGGGTCATGGGGTAAGACAACAGGGTGGGAGGAGGAGCTGGGAAAAGGGATAAGATAACCTGCAATCAAGCTCATCTAAATTGCCTGGAGCTTGCTTTTCTGCTAACTACAGAAATCGGCTGTCAGCACCTGTATCACTGGCTTCGTAAACAGCAGACTGCCCTGCATTATTGATTACTCTGATCAGGATAAATAATCAATAGTCCAGGTCACTCTGGTATTACAGCAGGCAGTACACATGGCTACTAATGACAGGCAACTTCTGAAGCTCTAAACACATCCTACCACCTCTCCCTGCTAATGTCCAAGCTGCAGCACAGCAATCATAGTCTCTACTCACCCTGCTGCTTTGCACATTCACTCACTGCAGGCTATGTGTAGAGAGAGAGGAGATACATTGCCCAGGGGACAGAAAGGGGGAGGGGGGGTGCTACATCTAGTGCAGGAAGTAGTACATTCCCCTGCACTGACTGCTGGTATTTCCCCGAATGTTGCCCGAACTATGAACTATATTAGAAGACAGCAATTTTCAAAACAGAAACTTAAACCAAATATTAAACAAGGAAGTTGGGATTACGACATAATTATCAGGAATAAGGGAAGATGAAAGGCTTAGGCATGGATGGTGGTTGGGAAGGCGTGGCTTCTCTGAGTTTAATCCATTCTGCAGAACAGGAGGACATGAACCAGGAAATGTCTTCAGATTGTTGATCATGTCTTATTATACACAGCTAAAAACCGAAGCCTACATACACTTAAAGGAATACTGTAGGGGTCGGGGGAAAATGAGTTGAACTTAACCTAATTGTCCCCCGCAGACATCCTGTGCCTGCGCAGCTACTCACCGATGCTCCGGCCCCGCCTCCGGTTCACTTCTGGAATTTCAGACTTTAACTATTTCAGCCCGCGGGGATTTTTCCCCTAAAGCCCCGTCTACACGGGGAGATGTTGAGGAGATGTTGTGGCGATCCGGCGGCACAATTAGCCGCCGAATCGCCTCTTCCGCGTCCCCACGCGTGCCAGCCGCGTCCCCGCTTGCCGCGCGTGCGCCGCATTCGATTCCCCGCTCGTCCCTGCCGGTGCCGCTTATCTTCCGCTCAATTCCCTGCCTTTGTCCCCTCGCAGGGAGCGAGCAGGGAATCGGCGGAAGCAAGATCCGTCCTGTCGGATCTTATCAATCGGATGCGGCTCGATTGATAAGGAACATCGCGGCCGCATCTAGATGCGGCTTTATGCATCGGAGCAATTTTCACCTCCCATTCATTCGCTAATAACTTTATCACTACTTATCACAATTTATTGATTTATATCTTGTTTTTTCCGCCACTAATTGGGCTTTCTGTGGGTGATACATTTTGCTAACAGCCACTACTGTAAATGTGTTTTAACAGGATTAATAAGAAAAAAATGGGAAAAAGTCATTACTTCTCAGTTTTTGGTCATTATAACTTTCAAATAATCCACGCTACCATAATTAAAACCTATGTATTTTATTTGCCCATATGTCTCGGTTATTATACCATTTAAATTTTGTCCCTATCACAATATATTTTATTTGGAAATAAAGGTGCATTGTTTCCGTTTTGCGCCCATCACTATTTACAAGCTTATAATTTGAAAAATGTTCATAGTATTCCCCCTTCAAATGCATATTCAAAAAGTTCAGACCCTTAGGTAACTATTTACGTTTTTGTTTTTTTTTAATTGTAATTTTTTTTTTCATTAAAAATTTTATTTGGGGAATATTTTGGTTTGGGACATAAACAGTTAGTTTTTAATGTTGTTTATGTGTAAAGTGTAATGTAAAAAATGTGCAGATGTAGTTTTACTATTTGGCCACAAGATGGCCACCTTCATTTTCATTTTCCATCCTTGTACTTCACGCTAAGCGTAAGTACAAGGGCGATGCTGAGATTTTTCCGGGCAGAAGAGCCGAAGCCTCACGGGTGAGCGCTTTGGTTTTTCTGCGGGGGACAGGGATCGTGATCCCATGGCTACCGGGGGACACAGCGGGGACACGGGGGCGCACCTGCGATCGCGCGCAGGAGTGCGCTGAAGCGCGGGTGCACAGCAGAGCAGCCGCCCGGACGTGAGCTTCACGTCTGGGTGGCTGAAATGGTTAAAGTCTGAAAACCACTGCGCCTGCATTACAGTGTCCTCGCTTCCACTGACGTCACCAGGAGTGTATAGCAAAAGCCCAGTATGGTCTGCTGGGCCGATTTGCACAATTTTTTTTTTGCTGCACGCAGCTAGCACTTTGCTAGCTGCGTGAGCACACCGATCGCCACCTCTTTGAACGGGATTTCCTGATCGAAGAGGATAGGGGGATACCGCTGCACAGCGGCTATCATGTAGCGAGCCCTAGGCAGAAGTGAACCAGAGGCGGGGCCGGAGCATCGGTGAGTAGCTGCGCGGGCACAGGATGTCTGCAGGGGACCATTAGAAGCCCCGGGTAAGTTCAACTAATTTCCCCCCGACCCCCCTACAGTATTCCTTTAAAGAGGAACTGAAACCAATGATTGAACTATGTTCCAATCAGTAGATGATACCCCCTTTCCCATGAGAAAACTTTACCTTGAATAGATCATTAGGGGGGTCTGTATGGCAGTATTGTGATCAAACCCCTTCCACAGTGTGATGTCATGACCATGGTCCTGACAGTTTGCTGTCTGCGAACCTCGTAGCATTGTGGGAAATAACTGTTTTATTTTCCAACTGCCAAGCAAGTAATATCTCCCTCTGTGCATAGAACTCTCAGTAACAAACATTCTGCAGAGATCCCCTGGCAGAAATAAAGATCTATAAGGCCTTGTTCACATCTAAAAATGAAAACGCGAGGGTTTTGCGTTTTTATGCACTTTTTGTTAGTGCCTCTACTGCGTTTTTGTTCAAAGCGCTTTTCTAAGTGCTTTTCTGGAGCTATGCATTAGCACGGCTTTGTGAATAGTGATGGGCCGAACCTCCGATTTCAGGTTCGCGAACTTCCGCGGAAGGTTCGGTTCGCCGAAAAGTTTGTGAACCGCAATAGACTTCAATGGAGAGGCGAACTTTGAAAAATAGAAAAAATTATGCTGGCCACAAAACTGATGGAAAAGATATTTCAAGGGGTCTAACACCTGGAGGGGGGCATGGTGGGGGGGATGGGCTCCAAAAGTCCCCGGGAAAAAATCTGGATTGAACGCAAAGCAGCGTTTTAAGGGCAGAAATCACATTGAATGCTAAATTGCAGGCCTAACGTGCTTTAAAACATCTTGCATGTGTATACATCAATCAGGGAGTGTAATTAGAGTACTGCTTCACACTGACACACCAAACTAACTGTGTAACGCACCGCAAACAGCTGTTTGTGTAGTGACGGCCATGCTGGACTACTGCGCAACATGGCGAGATTGCTCTTCCTCACTCAGTGATGTCTGGCTAGGTAATGTCTGTCTGCCTTATCAACTTGGTTCTTTCTCTACCATTGTTAAAGCTTACATCTATTTTTTTTACATTACATTTTCTACTTGCTGATCAGTACCTGCAACGAGAATCTATTATAGAGGACAAGTCTGCCATTGTGACCAATGTGACCAATAGTAATGGCGGGGGAACCCTTCCTAATGTGATTCCGGTCCGGAGTTGGAGCCTAACAAACGGTCGGCTACCACCACACATCCTTTGCAAGGAGGGCAGCAGGCATGCCCGCCCCGAGGTAGTGACCAAAAATAACAATACGGGACTCGGGAGGCCCTGCTTTTTTTCAAAATGAATTGACTTTAAATCCTTTAACGGGAATCCATCATGGAGGGCAAGTCTGCCATTGTCACCACGGGTAATGGCCGGGGAATCAAGGTTGGATTACGGCCCGAAGTGGGAGCCTGCTGAGACCCATGCTGTACCTGCTCTGACCGTGCTTTGCGGACCAGGCATCTGTGGTCAGATGGACCCTTGACCCAGCGGAAGACAAACCAAGTCGAAAGCATTTGCCAAGAATGTTTTATGGAGGGCAAGTTTGCCATTTTTTTCAATTGTGTGAAACTGTAGATGGTACTATAGTCTCAGTACCATGGTGACTGACCAGTGCACGGGTAATGGCTGGGGAATCCGGTTTCTATTGCGTTCCGGAGTTGGAGCCTAAGAAACGGCTACCACCACACATCCAGGTAAGGAGGGCAGCAGGCAGGCATGCTCGCCCCGAGGTAGTGACCAAAAATAACAATACAGGACTCAGGAGGACTTTTTGAGGCCCTAATTGTAATGAATCAACTTTAAATCCTTTAACGGGAAACCGTTATGGAGAGCAAGTCTGCATTCATTCAAGTGCAAGTTATGCACTGACTGCCAGGTATAATACAATGTGCAGTCACAGATGCAGTGAAAGGTATGCAGTGGCTGCAAACAGCCATTTGTGTAGTGACGGCTGTGCTGGACTGGTGCGCACCATGACGAGAGTGCAGGTGACGGTGGCTTTACAGCCCATATGGTCGCCCTGCTGATGTAGCTGAATGACAGAACAGTGAATGTCCAGCTGATCAAATTTGGTCTGACCACAATGAAACAACAACCTTATTATCTTTGGTGAGCCACCCCCTCCCGAGAAACTCCTATAGCCGGCGGTCATTGCTTCATTGTGATACGCAAGCCCCTTCACCGTGGCAAGGTAATGATCATGAAGGGGGATGGGCACATGTACATGCCTTTTGTTTTTTTGTTGCAGCCGCCTGCAGTTCAGCCAGAAAAATTAGGCAGGCATGTACATGCACCAGAAAAATTAGTATAGCGGCCGCTGCTAGCAGCGGCCTAAACAATTCTGGAATCCGCCTAGAGTCCTGGACCCTGTTGGTGGTGGCGGAGAAGGCAGTCAAGCGGCCTGCAGGCAGAGATGCTGTTTGTGGGGACTGACTTAGTCTTCGGTCATGCAGTAGCCCTCCGGGATCCATGCCTCATTCATTTTGATAAAGGTGAGGTACTGAACACTGTTGTGACTTAAGCGACTTCTCTTCTCAGTGACAATGCCTCCAGCTGCACTGAAGGTCCATTCTGAGAGGACGCTTGCGGCAGGGCAAAAGAGAAGTTGTATGGCAAATTGGGACAGCTTTGGCCACAGGTCAAGCCTGCGCACCCAGTAGAACAAGGGTTCGTCGTCGCTGCTTGCAGTGTCTACATCCACACTCAAGGCCAGGTAGTCGGCTACCTGCTGATCCAGGCATTGGTGGAGGGTGGATCCGGAAGGGCTACGGTGAGGCGTTGGACTAAAGAATGTCCGCATGTCTGACATCACCCCAAGATCGCTGGAGCATACTGTACTTGCCTGCGTGGACTTGGGAGGAGGAGGATTACTGCCAGTGGTACCTTTATTGCGTTGTCCTGTCACATCACCCTTAAAAGCATTGTACAGCATCATTGCCAGCTTGTTCTGCAAGTGCTGCATCCTTTCCGCCTTCTGTTGAGTTAGTAACAGGTCTGCCACTTTGTGCCTGTACCGAGGGTCTAGTAGCGTGGCCACCAAGTACAAGGCATTCGCCTTGAGTTTTTTGATACGGGGGTCCCTCTACAGGCTGGACAACATGAAAGAGGCTATCTGCACAAAGGTAGATCCAGATGTACTATCCATCTCCTCTTGCTCTTCCTCAGTGACATTACGCAAGTCCTCCTCCTCCCCCCAGCCACGAACAATACCACGGGAACGTGGAGCAGCAGAAGCCCCCTGTGACGGCTGCTGCGGTTGTTCCTCTGCCGCAGCCGCCTCTTCCTCCTCCTCCACAGAAACACCTTCCTCATCCGAGTCTGACTCCTCTCCTTTCCCACACGACTCCTCCTCTTCCTCCTCCTCCCCCCTCTGTGCTTCCGCAGGTGTCGAGGAAACATCTGGTTCAGATGAAAATCGCTCCCACGAGTCCTCCCGCCGTAACTGTTCCTTTTCACGCTCCTGCACAGCTTCATCCACCACTCGACGCACGGCATGCTCCAGGAAGTAAGCGTAGGGGATCAAGTCGCTGATGGTGCCTTCAGTGCGACTCACCAGGTTGGTCACCTCCTCAAACGGCTTAATGGTCCTGCATGCATTTCGCATCAGTGTCCAGTGGTTGGGCCACAACATCCCCATCTTCCCAGATTGTGTCCTTTTACTGTAATTATACAGGTACTGGGTGATGGCTTTCTCCTGGTCTAGCAGGCGAGAGAACATGAGCAGGGTGAAATTCCAGCGGGTCGGGCTATCGCAAATCAGGCGTCTCACCGGCAAGTTGTTTCTACGCTGAATGTCCCCAAAGCGTGCCATGGCTGTGTAAGACCGCCTGAAATGCCCACACAACTTCCTGGCTTGCTTCAGGACGTCCTCTAAGCCTGGGTACTTTGTGACAAATCTTTGCACGACCAGATTCATCACATGTGCCATGCAGGGTACATGTGTCAGCTTTCCCAAATTCAACGCGGAAATGAGATTGCTGCCGTTGTCACACACCATGTTGCCGATCTCCAGCTGGTGCTGGGTCAGCCATTGCTCCACCTCTTTGTTAAGAGGAGCCAGGAGAGCTGGTCCAGTGTGACTCTCTGCTTTGATCCAAGACATGTCTAAGACTGCGTGACACCGTCATACCTGGCATGCAGCGTAGGTTCTGGGGAGATGGGGCTATGTAGCTGGAGAGGAGGAGATTGCAGCACTGCTAGAGTTCAACTGCCACTCAGCCAAGGAGGAGGAGGAGGATGTCAGCGAAGAGGATGTAGCTGGAGGAGAAGGAGAGGAGGAGGCAGGAGGTCTGCCTGCAAGCCGTGGAGGTGTCACAAGTTGGTCCGCTGCGCAGCCACGTACTCCCTGCTTGCTGCCATCGGTCACCAGGTTGACCCAATGGGCTGTGTACGTTGGCCTTGGGAGAAAAATAAGTGCGGCCTGGTATCTTCCACTGCGGTGTCCCAATGGCCACAAATTTACGGAAAGCCTCTGACTCCACCAGCTTGTATGGTAATAGCTGGCGAACGAATAGTTCCGCCACACCAGCTGTCAGACGCCGGGCAAGAGGGTGACTGGCCAAAATGTGCTTCTTCCGCTCAAAGACTTCCTTCACGGACACCTGGCTACTGCTGTGGGCAGAGGAGCAGGAACCGCTCAAGGGCAGAGGCGGTGTGGAGGGCGGTGGCTGTGAAGGTTCAAGGGAGAAAGCGGATGAAGACGATGCACCTGAAGGAGGAAGAGGAGAAGGAGGGTGGCTTGTATTTTGAGGGGTGCTGCTTTTCCTCAGGTGTTCTTCCCATAGCTGTTTGTGCCTTTTCTCCAGGTGCCTTTGTAAGGCACTTGTCCCTACGTGGATGTTGGTCTTTCCACGGCTCAATTTTTGGAGGCAGAGAGAACAGATGGCTTTGATCCTATCTGAGGTACACACGTTAAAATATTTCCAAACCGCTGAGCCCCCCTGGGGTGATGGCATTATGGTGGCATCAACTGCTGACCTTGAAGGGCATGTTGGCTGGCTGGCCATAGCTGGTGATACATTGTGCCGGACACTGCCCCCAGCTGCTTCTGAGGACGAGCTCCCTCTGCTTCTTTCATGGACT
Source organism: Hyperolius riggenbachi (assembly GCF_040937935.1). Taxonomy (NCBI): domain Eukaryota; kingdom Metazoa; phylum Chordata; class Amphibia; order Anura; family Hyperoliidae; genus Hyperolius; species Hyperolius riggenbachi. The sequence goes on from NC_090648.1 coordinate 52,684,348, forward strand.
CATCTCCTCCTACTCCTCTCTGGCTCCCCCTCTGAACTGTCCCCCTGGTCATCTCCTCTATTGGGAACATACGTGGCATCCGTATAATCGTCATCATAATCCTCCTGCCCAGCTTCGCTTCCCTCAGACAACTCCACAACTGCACCAACTTTAGGTGGTTCATCATCTCCCTCCTCACACGTTACGTCCATACTATCGCCACCTAACTCAGACGTATGAGGTGTTGTAACTTGCTTAGCCCCTTCATCTTGTTGTAGCATTATTGGCTGTGAATCAGTGATTTCCACACCAAATAACTCCTGCGAAGTGTCAAATGCAGCGGATGTGGTGCTTGTTGTAGCGCTGGTGGCTGGGGGAGATGAGGTGTTCTGTGTTTAATATTCAAGCACGTCCTCACAATTTTGGGAAGTGATGGCACGTGCCTTCTTCTCAGCACTGTACTTTGGGCCAGGTCCGCATGAAATCCCAGCAACACCACCTCGCACAGACCTGCCAGTGCCAGTTGGCCTTCCTCTGGGTCTGCCTCTTCCTCTTCCTCTACCTGGTTTGTCCATTTTGTCCATCTCGGGGGGAAGCTAGGTATATGCAATGAGGTGGGATCACTCAACTCAAAGATTGGTAGATGCAGTGAGGTGGGTTCACTGAACACAAAAGGTAGATATGCAGTGAGGTGAGTTCACTCAACACAAAGGTAGGTAGATGCAGTGAGGTGGGTTCACTGAACACAAAAGGTAGATATACAGTGAGGTGAGTTCACTCAACACAAAGGTAGTTATATGTAGTGAGGTGAGTTCACTCAACACAAAAGGTAGTTATATGCAGTGAGGCGAGTTCACTCAACACAAAGGTAGTTATATGCAGTGAGGTGAGTTCACTCAACACAAAAGGTAGATTTGCAGTGAGGTGAGTTCACTGAACACAAAAGGTAGTTATATGCAGAGAGGTGAGCCCACTCAAAACAAAGGTAGCTATATGCAGTTAGGTGGGTTCACTGAACACAAAAGGTAGATATGCAGTGAGGTGAGTTCACTCAACACAAAAGGTAGTTAGATGCAGTGAGGTGAGTTCACTCAACACAAAGGTAGGTAGATGCAGTAAGGTGGGTTCACTGAACACAAAAGGTAGATATGCAGTGAGGTGAGTTCACTCAACACAAAAGGTAAATATGCAGTGAGGTGAGTTCACTTAACACAAAAGGTAGTTAGATGCAGAGAGGTGAGTTCACTCAACACAAAGGTAGTTATATGCAGTGAGGTGAGTTCACTCAACCCAAAGGTAGTTACATGCAGTTAGGTGGGTTCACTGAACACAAAAGGTAAATATGCAGTGAGGTGAGTTCACTCAACACAAAGGTAGGTAGATGCAGTGAGGTGGGTTCACTCAACACAAAAGGTAGTTAGATGCAGTGAGGTGAGTTCACTCAACACAAAGGTAGGTAGATGCAGCGAGGTGAGTTCACTCAACACAAAGGTAGGTAGATGCAGTGAGGCGGGTTCACTGAACACAAAAGGTAGTTATATGCAGAGAGGTGAGTTCACTCAACACAAAGGTAGTTATATGCAGTGAGGTGAGTTCACTCAACCCAAAGGTAGTTATATGCAGTGAGGTGGGTTCACTGAACACAAAAGGTAGATATGCAGTGAGGTGAGTTCACTCAACACAAAGGTAGTTATATGCAGTGAGGTGAGTTCACTCAACCCATAGGTAGTTATATGCAGTGAGGTGAGTTCACTCAACACAATAGGTAGTTAGATGCAGTCAGGTGAGTAGTTATATGCAGTGAGGTGAGTTCACTCAACACAAAAGGTAGATATGCAGTGAGGTGAGTTTTCTCAACAAAGGAAGTTATATGCAGTGAGGCGAGTTCACTCAACACAAAAGGTAGTTATGTGCAGAGAGGTGGGTTCACTCAACACAAACGTAGGTGTGTGCAGTGATGAGGTGGGTTAACTAAACACAACAGGTACTAGTAGTAGGTAAATGCAGTACTGTGTAGTACAATGTGCAGCTCCCTGTCACACACACAGGTAGTCACTGAATGTGCTGCTGGGCTGCTGGCAGTGGGACACACACAGTATGAATTAGCAATGCTGTCTAAGCAACACAAGTGTCAGTTTCAAACACAGGGAAAAAAAAATGATCACACGAGCAGGATTAGCTCTGAAAAGAGCTGTTCTGGGGTGCTATTACAGCAATAAGATTCAGCTAGGAGCAAGCTAAGAAGGCAAGAGCCTGACTAATCTGTCCCTAGGAGAACAAGTCTGCAGCAGCTGTCCCTAGTCTGTCTCTAGAAGGCGCACGAGTGAGGCTAATGGCCGGCGGAGCCTGCCTTATATAAGGGGGTGGGGGGGGGCTCTAGGGCTTAGCGTAGCCTGAATGGCTACAATGTGCCTGCTGACTGTGATGCAGAGGGTCAAAGTTGACCCTCATAGAGCATTATGGGGCGAATCGAACTTCCGGGAAAGTTCGCCTTTGCCGGTGAAGGCGAACCACCCGAGGTTTGCCTGGAACCGTTCGCCGCTGAACCGTTCGGCCCACCTCTATTTGTGAATCGAGCCCAATGTATTTATTCTTAAAAACGCAATTGCAGCACAAAGGGATTTTGTGAGCTTTTAGCGCTCTTCATATACCTTCCATCATACGAAAATCGCCCCAAAAATGGTACAGGCACCGCTTTGCGGACCGCAAAGCAGAAGCGAAGCGCTGATATGAACCATCTTATTACACAAGCATTTTGTGGGCGATTTTGAAAATTGCCTGCACTGGGAAAAAGGCCAAAAATGCCGCTAGTGTGAGTGAGCCCTAAGTGAATATTAAAAAAATAAAATAAAAAATAAGCAAGTTTATTCATTATTTTATTTCCAATACAGTTCCTCTTTTAAGAGGAAAGAATACTGAAAAAGATGTAATGGATAAAATTGCTCATTTGTACAATATTACATTAGAAATTATTCAGTCAGTGTTTGCCCAGTATTCTCCCCAGAGCCTTTCAGCCGGGCGGAGCGCCCACCTGAATTTGTCTCCCGCCCGCCTGCCATTTGCCCTGGTCTGCAGCAGAATGGCATTCCTCCTCTGGCTTCATAACAGCGAGCAGCTGCTGTGTCTGTGCAGACGGGCCCCGCTGTCTCTCAGGGACGCTATCTAACTATCTACACCCTCTTCCCCAGCTCCTTGTTAGTAGTGTGGAGGGGCGGGGAAAGCTCTGTGACGTTAGAAGTAGTGGGGGGGGGGGGGGGGGGGGCAGAGCCGGATCATCCACCAGGCAACAGAGGCAGTTGTTTTGATCTGGTAAAAGGCCAGGGGCCCCGCCAGGCCCAGTAAAGATTTATTGCCCCTGTTCATGTAACTCTTTATGGTCCATTACAAACAAGTCTGTATGAATGTTCTCTGTAACATAGATAAGACACTAAATTCCTCCCCTCTCTTCTTAGCTAAGCTGTCAGACACAGGCTGGGGGCTGGAAAGACTAATGTTATCTGTCTCATCTCTGTCCAGTTCAATCCAAACAGCCGAAGCAGGTACATCTGTAGTTAACGTTTCTTCCATAATAGCATCATCATTTACAAACGGCTCTGCTAAAAACCCTTTGACTGGTAGCGCACTTCTGTCAGTTTTCTGTGCGCGCTTTTCTGCGTGCGTTTTTTACCATGTGTGTATGTGGGAAAACACAGGCATTTTTTTCACAGAAATGGGTGGATTCACCTCCCCCAGATACACAAATGACCAGGCTAGTAGGCGCTCTGGCTATATACTGACCTGGATGTGTGTTCTCCTTGTTATATTGCCTGATGAAGTGGGATGTTTGCCCGTGAAATGCGTTGCATCACTATTGGAGAATTGTTTTAATAAATATATTTATAGATCTTACAGCCTGGTCATTTGTGTATCTGGGGGAGGTGAATCCACCCATTTCCCTCCTTTTAGACGGGTTTTAACCTATTTTATACTTGTTTGGCGCCTCTATTATCCCTGTTATTCAATATCTTAGTCCACCCTTGGTGGAGGGGTGTATCCCCATTCTTCCTATCTATAGAGAGCGACTTTTTAAACCTGAGTGGGGTCAGGTGACAATTCTCCCCACCTGCTGTATCAGTGGTTGCCTATGTGGTAACCCTGACTTGTGAGTATAACTTTTATTTCACTATAATCCCATTTTTGCAAAATTACTACACCAGATTTGGCTCTCGGTTTCTTTCACCCTTGTCTTTCTATTTTTTCACAGAAGCTACTTTAATTGATATAGAAAATCCACACTTTGCTTCACTGCTGTCAGGTTTCGGGAATACACGGGTCGATTTTGCCGCTCGATTCCGCGCCCGATCGTTTTCCGCCCTCGATTCTGCAGGTGATTCTCTTATCTTCCGCTCCTTTTTCTTATCTTTTCCCATTGTCCCCCATGCAGAATCGAGCACGGAAACGATCAAGCAAGGCATCGGACGTGTCGGAAATGATCTATCGTGCCATCTAAATGGCTCAGAATCGAGCCGTGTATTCCCAGCATGACTGTGCACTAGCACTCCATTGATTTACATTGGTTCTCAGTTTTCCGGGGCAGAAAACAGACAGTGTGCTCCCAGTCTAGAGTTCTGGTTGTGATGTTTACCATTGGTTCCTGTCATTGCTGAGCTAATTTTCTTTAGTTTTATCACCCACAGCCATGCTCAGATATAATCTGGTTAGTTTGACATGGTTTTCTGGCATTACCAAAAAGATGCATTTTGCAGAGTGTGAGCACAGTGTCTATTACCTCTCCAGGTTCCCGTGCTTCATCTTCGGTGCAGATTCTCCTCATTGCTTCTTAAAGAGACTCTGTAACAAAAATTGCATCCTGTTTTTTTTAATCCTACAACTTCCAAAAGCTATTCTAATGTGTTCTGGCTTACTGCAGCACGTTCTACTATCACCATCTCTGTAATAAATCAACTTATCTCTCTCTTGTCAGACTTGTCAGCCTGTGTCTGGAAGGCTGCCAAGTTCTTCAGTGTTGTGGTTCTGTGATGCATCTCCCCCCTCCAGGCCCCTCTCTGCACACTGCCTGTGTATTATTTAGATTAGGGCAGCTTCTCTCTTCTCTCTTATCTTTTACAAGCTGGATAAATCCTCCTCTGAGCTGGCTGGGCTTTCACATACTGAGGAATTACATACAGGGAGAGCTGTCTGCACTCTGCAGGAAGAAACAGCCTGACACTTCAGTGGAAGATAGCTGCAGGGGGAAAGAAACACACAAATGATCTCTTGAGATTCAAAAGGAAGGCTGTATACAGCCTGCTTGTGTATGGATGTATTTTCTATGTGTGGACATACTGTACATCAACCTACTTCCTGTTTTGGTGGCCATTTTGTTTGTTTATAAACAAACTTTTTAAAACTGTTTTTAACCACTTTTAATGCGGCGAGGAGCGGCGAAATTGTGACAGAGGGTAATAGGAGATGTCCCCTAACGCACTGGTATGTTTACTTTTGTGCGATTTTAACAATACAGATTCTCTTTAAGGTGGCCATACACTGATAGATTTGCAGCAGATTCGACCATCAGATAGATGCCTGTCAGATACCTGTCATGTCGAATCTGACAGGAATCTATCTGATGTGTGCCACAAAGTAGGAACAGATTTCCAATAGATTTCAGAATCTGTGTGATCTATTGGAAATCTATTGAAAATCGATCTAAAAGCATTACTGCACCATTAGATCCAATGCAACTCTATGGGCCAACGATCTGCTGCCAGCAGCAGATCAACCTAGATTTTTCATCTGACAGATCAAATCAATCTAAATCGGCCACAAATCGTTAGATTGTGCATCAATATGCGATTGAATCGATTGCTGAAATTGACCAGTGTATGGGCCCCTTAAGTGCCTGTTCTTCACGGTGACAGCTAGGGTCTCTTATCATGTGCCCCACCTGTGAGACACTGGCTGGAAAAGTTTGGATCTGGTTACCTGTATGAGGGGGGGGGGGGGGGGGTTGTCTGGCTATCCATACAGAGGGGGTACCTGGCTACCTATACTGTGGAAATAGCAGGCTGCCTGGGTGGGGGAACATCTGGCTACCTATACTGGGGGTGACATCCTTTTAACAGGGTGACTGAGGTTGGGGGGGGGGGGGGGGGGGGGCTAAACGTGTTGCTCTGCTTGGGGCCTTGTGTGGTCTTAATTCCAGTTCGGGGGGGGGGGGGGGGGAGATGACGTTTGAGAGGACGAGCTGCTCTGATCACTGGAACGTTTGCCTCTCCTCTCGTTATCATACGTTTGAAGCTCGTTACAGGCAGCCAGCACAGGAGCAGGGAGCTGAAGTTTGCAGCTATTAGCAGCTGGTGGACACCTAATAGCAGCTGCAGAAGCGTTCAGCCTCCGTGCCTGTGTGCTGTACTCAGCTGTAACTACACTGCAGTACAGGGCCCGGGAAGCTGTGATGAAGATCAGGGCCGGGCCGAGGCATAGGCTGGAGAGTACAAGCAAAGAAGGATCCGCAGACCAGACCAGGTAGATGAAAAAAGCTGACAAATTTTATTTGAAAAAAATTCCACAAACAGTGCAATAAAAAAGAGACAGAATAAGCTAACGCGTATCGGGCCTACAATCTGCCCTTAGTCATAGCTAAAGTAAATCTGTCTAGAACGAGGCTTATATACAGGTGGGGGGAGGAGTCCCCACCCACCCACCAGAAAGCCGAGATCTTAAAGGTGCAGTACATCCATATATACAAAAAACATGTTACAAGCATACTTAATAACAATAAAAATATTAAGAAAATGTAAAAAAGTTACCACTACATATATATAAATACAATATATGAAAAAATTGCATATAATAATATATACTGTATCAATTACATATACTATATGATATTATACATTTTCTGCGATCTTATTTCCCATGCTGATGGTGGTTTTCCCTCCTTCCCCCTTATATAGTATATGTAATTGATACAGTATATATTATTATATGCAATTTTTTCATATATTGTATTTATATATATGTAGTGGTAACTTTTTTTACATTTTCTTAATATTTTTATTGTTATTAAGTATGCTTGTAACATGTTTTTTGTATATATGGATGTACTGCACCTTTAAGATCTCGGCTTTCTGGTGGGTGGGTGGGGACTCCTCCCCCCACCTGTATATAAGCCTCGTTCTAGACAGATTTACTTTAGCTATGACTAAGGGCAGATTGTAGGCCCGATACGCGTTAGCTTATTCTGTCTCTTTTTTATTGCACTGTTTGTGGAATTTTTTTCAAATAAAATTTGTCAGCTTTTTTCATCTACCTGGTCTGGTCTGCGGATCCTTCTTTGCTTGTACTTCTGGATTGGCCTGGCTTCCCAGATCCTGCACCGACTGGTTGGAGGTGAGGGGGGTAGAGCGTATATGAACTTTTCAATTTTGCATAGGCTGGAGAGGCTCCAGCCTCAGGGCGCAGTGTAGGAGGGGGCGCAGAATTCATTCAGCTGTCATTCCTAATTGTGTTTGAAGCAGAAAGAAATAAGAAAAGGGGATACATAGCATTGACTTCAAGTCAGATAACTAGATATTAAGGTGTTGGGGGTGTTTCGGGCCCTGTGGCACCTCTTAGTGTCATAGCAATCAGTGTGTGACAGCTGGGGTGGTAGGGATGGAGGGGCGCACTTTGGTGTCTCAGCCTTGGGTGCTGGAGGACCTTGTCCCAGCTCTGATGAAGATGCAGCTGCTGTGAAGAAACTTTGCCCTCCCCCCCATATGTATGTTACCTGAATAGCACCTCACAGACCTCTCCTCACTTCTCTGCTAAGGAGGAGCTGTTCAGCAATGACACCTCAGATAATAGCATTCCAGTGGCATGTTTATGGCCCCCTGGACAGCAGTGTGCACACTATGCAACCCTCAATAGATAAACAAGTACAGATCAGCGAGGAACGAGCGAGAATGCGCCGGGATCGAGCCAGCGGCTTGATCTGGCGCATAATTGCATCCATGTATGCCCAGCATTAGGGTCTGAAAGGGTGCAAAACAAATTGTACCGCATTTTAGATCCTGAAATCCGGAAGGGGGTTAAGACAGGGCCTGGCATAACAGTCTTATATACTGGAAGGGAAACAAAAACAAAAATATAATTAAAAAAAAGTTCTGTATCCGGAATGGGTGTTTACATAATAATAACACTGTGCTCATGGCTAGCCAAGCCCATCTATTGCAAACACTTGAGCTTTACCAATCACTCATCACAAATACAAACCTGCGGGAAATGCCATCCAAATCAAATAATTTGTTTCCTCCTCTCTTTGCCAATGATTGGCCAAATGCCCCGCAGCGACGGCCAGTGACCAATATTTGCTTGGTAAAGCATACCTCAAGCCAAACTGAGAATAAAGAATAAATACTTGCCTCAGTGGTAGAAAGCTCCTGAATAGTCCAGAGGTTCCCCCATACCTCCCAACTTTTGGAGATAAGAAACAGGGACACTAAGACACACCTCTGCCACATCTTTAACCACGCCCCAATTTTTCAAATCCACGCCCCTCCCCTATACAGTTTCCCCCTTCATCCTATGCAGGGTGTGGCGCATGGATCGATGGTAGGCAAGCTATGTAAAGTGAACCAGAGACGAAGCACCCTCATGTATTTTACCATATATATCAGTGGGAACATTAGAGAAAACACTTACCTTGCTCTCTGTTTCATTCTTTACTGCTCAGTCTGCTTCTAATCAGCCCTGATAAAATCACTGAGCATTCAGTCTGGCTTTGCTCAGGAATCATTATAGCTGAATCTGTCTCCTCTGATGTCTTTTTAAGCCCAAGCCTGCCCACTGGCTCTGCTCAGGAATCATTTAAGCTGAGTTATTATAGTAAAGCCAGACTGAATGCTCAGTCTGGGATTTTATCATGGCTGCTGTTAAGAAGCAAGCTGAACACATTCAATAAATGTGTTGAATCTGCATTTCATGACCGTGCTCCAGTTTGTGCATGTGCTTATCCTTACTGGGCATGCCCGGTAGAATGTGTTGGCTTTTTTTCCTTCATGCATGAGTGCTTTGCTCCATTGAGCATGCCCAGTAGAGATGTGTTCATACATAAAAGGGAGCAAGGCCTCGAGAAGAAGGGATCCTGAGCAACAATGGAAGAGGAGGTAATTTGGGAGCCACCATAGACCGCAGTGTTAAAGGACCACTATCATGAAAAACTGTAAATTCATACATGTACCGGTAATTACATACATATAGGAAGTATGTTTCTTCCAGCGTAAAATGAGCTATACATTTATTTTCCCCTATGTTGCTGTCACTTACTGTAGTTAGTAGAAATCTGATGGAACCGACAGGTTTGTGACTAGTTCATCTCTTCATGGGGGTTTCTCAGTATTTCAAATATTATTTACAAAAGCACTCTCTGGAAAGGATCTATACAAGGATGCTGCCCCCTCCCCCCCCCCCCCCACACACACACACACCTGTTTGGACTGAGCAACTGCTGTTCACAAAGTGCTTCTGAAAATAGAGAAAACCCTGGGAATCCCCCATGAGGAGATGTGCTAGTCCAAAACCTGTCAGTTCTGTCAGATTTCTACTGCCTACTGTGAGAGGAACATAGGAGAAAAGTCATGTATAGCTCATTTTACAGTGGGAGAAATGTACTTTTTACTGTAATTATGTATTTTCATGTATTTAATTTTTTTTTTTTTTTTTAGCAATAGTGGTCCTTTAATTAATACAGTGTAGCCTAACTTATTACAGGGTGTATTTCCTTGTCCCCCTGCTATATGAGTTTGGCTATCATATAGCCAATTTCATTACTGACCAGTGATGTAGTGCGGTCAGCTTTGAGGCAGGTAATTTGGGTGCTGCCATGGACCGTAGTGTTAATTAATATAGTGTAGCTAAAAGCATTACCAGTGAGTTTCATTGTCCCGCCACTATATGAGTATGAATACTATGTAGCTAAACTCTTCACTGATTGGTTCTGCTATCCCCACAGCTCTGTGTGCTCTGCTATGTCATTGCAAAGCATCCGCAGTACATTACTGATCGGTTCTAGCGTTCCTGCTACTCCATGCGTTTAGATTTCACATTGCTGGGCAATCTCACTACATTCGATTAGCTCTGCCATCCTCACCACCTCAAACACTGTGCGCTCAGTTACGTCATTGCTGAGCACCCGAACTACATTAGCAATTGGTTCTGCCTGCTTTGTCATTCCCTATTGCAGAGTGCCAGATCCAAGGACCTGGCATCCCCATAGTCGCAAATCAATACTGCTGTCTCTGGAAAAACCCAAATACAACAGGAGAGGGGGCTTCGACCAATGTTTTGCTGGGCAGGCCCATTGAGTTATATCATGTACATTTAGTCCCACCCATTACCGCATCCACTTCTCTGTTACATTACCACACCCATTTTTTGTGTTAACCTGGTGCCCAGAGGTGCCCTGGATCTAATAGTAACTTCCCCTCCTAATCAGGGCTGCTCATCCGGATTCTGGATATCCGGGTAACCCGGATATCCAAACTTTTTTCCGCTATCTGATTCGGATTCTGGATTTTTTTAAAAAATCCAGCTAGCTAAATAGGATATAACGCGGATATCCATGGATATTGCAGATATCTGGATCCAAAATACTGTAACTAAGGAGATGACGTCCTGGAGCCAATCAGAGGGCTCCCAGCAGAGGGAACAGTAAATTCGGGCGCCTGAGGCTAGTGGACAAATCGGGCGCCGCCATTCACTCCTATAATAAATATCGTTTAATGGGCGCCCGATAGGAAAAAAGGGCGCCGGAGAAAAATAACGTTTTAAAAGCGGCGCCCGGAGACTTAATGTTTTATTACTGTTTCTCATGATTACACATTATTAAATGATTTATACATTTTTAAATTTTATTTTTAAACGAAAAACAGTACAATAATTTTTTTTAAACATTATTTTTAAACGAAAAACAGTAATTTTTTTTTTTTTTTTTTTTAACATTATTTTTAAACGAAAAAACTAACAGGGGGGTCTTAGGTTTAGGCACCAACAGGGGGGTCTTAGGTTTAGGCACCAACAGGGGGTTCTTAGGTTTAGGCACCAACAGGGGGTCTTAGGTTTAGGCACCAAAAGGGGGGTCTTAGGTTTAGGCACCAACAGGGGGGTCTTAGGTTTAGGCACCAACAGGGGGTCTTAGGTTTAGGCACCAACAGGGGGGTCTTAGGTTTAGGCACCAACAGGGGGGTCTTAGGTTTAGGCACTAACAGGGGGGTTTTAGGTTTAGGCACCAACAGGGGGGTCTTAGGTTTAGGCACTAACAGGGGGGTCTAGGGGTTAGGGGTAGGTACAGGGAGGGTTACTTAGGCACCAACAGGGGGGGTCTTAGGTTTAGGCATCAACAGGGGGGTCTAGGGGTTAGGGGTAGGTACAGGGAGGGTTACTTAGTAATTTTTTTTTTAAAACGTTATTATACGTTTCACTATTTAAACGAAAGATTAACGTTTTTACAATTGCCGATTTAATGCACATTATTTAATGATTTATAACTTTATAAAACATTAATTTTAAACGAAATACAGTACAATACATTTTTAAACGTTATCAATGCTTATCGTTAAAAACCCGGCGCCCTTTTTTCCCAGCGCCCCTTTTTAACGTACGCCCCAGCAGAAGCCCTAGCAACCAATCACAGAGGGGAACCCTGGCCAGCCCCATCTGACCTTATTGAGCCAATCAGAGGGCTCCCAGCCTAAACCCTGGCACCCAATCACAGAAAGGAAAACTGGCAAGCCCCCCTGTATAATGAGGGCTGCCATGATGAGACATATTGTCTTAGCTTGCTGAATGCTCACTGAGAGACATGCTCCAGTGCTGGTGGCCTAGCACGGGCTGTACACAGTTATAAACCTAAAGCTGTTCAGTGAATAACCCCTTCACTACCATCACTACACTATTGTTAAATCGTTAATTAGCTTGATTGATATCATTGTATGACAGTCAGAGTGTGTGCTCCAGTGCTGCTGGCCTAGCAGTGATAAACCGAAAGCTGTTCAGTGATTAACCCCTTCACTATATTGCCTGCTGGCCAGCTATTAGCCTTAGGTATAGGTTAGGTTAGGGATTAGGGGACAGGTTTACTGTGTTATTGTGTAGTTAGTACCGTAGTACTGCAGTCAGTGCTAGTAGTTGGTAGAGTAGTAGTACTACTGTGTTAGCTTTCTACAGAACTGCTGACAGTTAGTGTGCACTAGTGCCTTCTCCTCTGCTGTCTGACTGTCACTCGGCACGTGGCACTTGGCACGTGGCACTTGGCACGTGTCATGTGGCACTTGCCACGTGTCATGTGGCACTTGCCACGTGTCACGTGCATTTGCCACGTGTCCCTTGGCACAGTGTCATGTGGCACTTGCCACGTGTCACGTGGCTTGGCAAGTGCCACGTGACACATGGCAAAGTGCTACGTGCCAAGTACCACGTGACACTTGGCATGTGCCACGTGACACGAGCCAAGTGCCACGAGACACGGGCCAAGTGACACGAGCTAAGTGCCACGTGACGCATAACAAGTGACATGTGACAAGTGCCACAAGACACGTGCCAAGTGCCACAAGACACATGCCAAGTGCCACGTGACACATGCCAAGTGCCACGTGACACGTGCCAAGTGCCATGTCCGGCATGCTCCTGGCACACATTACACCTGCTGCTGCTGCATTGCCCTGCTCCTGCTGCCTGTGCAGCTCCCACCGCCAGGCCAGGGTGCCACAGGCCACTTCTGCTGTGCTGATACCACCTATATTTAACCCAAAACACAATTGCTGCATAATTTTTTGGAGGTGTCTTGGCTGAAAACTGTCATGTCCCAGTTGTGCAGTTGGACTTTGGACACAATGTGGGCTGCACGACCGCTGTCTGGAACCTAGGCCAAATGTTAATTGACAACCATTTTTTTTGGGGGGGGGGGATTGTAAGTCCCACATCATCAATTAGTGTTCCCCTTTACAAAATAATGATGCTACATACCCTAAAAAAAGTTTTTAAAGCAATTTAAAGGCCACTTCCGGTTTTTCTATCCAAATATCCGAATTTGCCCGGATATCCCGGATACTAGGGCCGGTTATCCAATTCAGATTCAGATTGGAAAATTTTGAAATCGGATATCTGGACCGGATCAGATATCTGGGTATCTGGATCCGAATCGGATCCGGATTTTGAAAAGGGGTATCCGAACAGCACTACTCCTAATGCCTAACACTAACCTCCCCTTATAATGGCTAACACTAACCTTCCATCCTAATACATAATTTAACCTTTCGGACACCAAAACGAGCAGTGGCGACCCTACAAGCCCAAATGTGCCCACATAATATTTACATGATGCAGCGGTGGTGGATTATGGGACCAGCGGCCTTCAAAGTGTTGGACTTAATCTGACACTTTGATCTGAAGAGAGTGACGCTGTGTCTGATTATATCCAGCAACTCGCCATCTAGTGGCAGCCATTTCTTTCTACAGTGGACTATTGACCTGATCCAATTTACTTTTTCTCCTACATTTTTCTCCTAGGAGGTTATATTTCATCTTCATCTCCTTGCTGTTGGTCGGACTCTGTGGCCGCACAATTGGCACCTGTGATCTATAACTGCCTCCTGAAAACATTGGCTCACCCACAGATCAGAGACATAGCTGCGGGGGGTGGGCAAGGGGCCACTCTGATCACCCGTCTTTCTTATTTTGTGTCCCCCACTTATCGGGCTCTGGGCAGCGTACTTAAATTTGTGATGGGGGGCTTGTCACGGAACAGCCGTGAGAAACGCAGGCGAATCGGGAGGATTCGCGCAGTCCATTTTCTGATCACTTCCTGGTTAGATTTGCACAGTCATTGCAATGAACAGTATATACAATCGTTTAAGCACACATCCTAAAATCACATAAAAGTCCACATATGCAATATCTTGATTCCGTGTATCACCACCACCATGGACACCCAACAGCATACAGACTCACCAGATGTATTGGCCACTGCTAGACAGGCCAACCATGCACAAATCCAGGAGCCTCGGTGCTTCAGGATCCTGGTGCCACTTTAGTGATATCCCTTTAAATCACCATCCTTCTCCACATTTTCCATGCATGTCCATCAGACCCTCCCGCTGGACGGACGTTCAGCCAGACCCGCCGTTTGTGGCGGTATGGCGTGTGTATGCGCCTTAAAGAGACTCCGTAACAAAAATTGCATCCTGTTTTTTATCATCCTACAAGTTCCAAAAGCTATTCTAATGTGTTCTGGCTTACTGCAGCACTTTCTACTATCACAGTCTCTGTAATAAATCAATGTATCTTTCCCCTGTCAGACTTGTCAGCCTGTGTCTGGAAGGCTGCCAAGTTCTTCAGTGTTGTGGTTCTGCTATGAACTCCCCCTTCCAGGCCCCTCTATGCACACTGCCTGTGTATTGTTTAGATTAGGGCAGCTTATCTCTTCTCTCTTATCTTTTACAAGCTGGATAAATCGTCCTCTGAGCTGGCTGGGCTTTCACATACTGAGAAATTACAGACAAAGGCAAAGCTGTTTGCAGGAAGAAACGAGCAGCCTGAAACTTCAGTGCATGAGAACTGCAGGGGGAAAGAAACGCACAAATGATCTCTTGAGATTCAAAAGGAAGGGTGTATACAGCCTGATTGTGTATGGATGTATTTTCTATGTGTGGACATACTGTACAACAATCTACTTCCTGTTTTGGTGGCCATTTTGTTTGTTTACAAACAAACTTTTTAAAACTGTTTTTAACCACTTTTAATGCGGCGAGGAGCGGCGAAATTGTGACAGAGGGTAATAGGAGATGTTCCCTAACGCACTGGTATGTTTACTTTTGTGCGATTTTAACAATACAGATTCTCTTTAAGACATACCTCCCAATTTTTTAAGATAAGAAAGAGGGACACTTAATCCACACCCCTGCCACACCTCTAATCGCCCCCCCCCCCCAAAACACCTTTATACACACATACCATCAGGGGCGTAACAATAGACCCTGCAAGGGATGCAGCTGCAGGGGGGCCCAGAAGCTGCAGGGGGCCCTGTGGGGGGAGAAGTTAATTTTTCCCTGTCGTCAGAGACTGACAACTAAGGGCATGGAGATAAAAAAATACATCCTGCTCTCTACAAAATGTTCTAATGACTGCATCTGCTCAGGCACTGATAAGAAATCATACAAAGTTTTGCAGACAAAGATTTGTAGACAGTCCCTATTCAGTTTTCAGCAGGGTCAAGGGGGGCCCCATCCAAAGTTTTGCAGGGGGACCCAGTGAATTCTAGTTATGCCACTGAATACCATAAAGATTTCATAGGAAGAATACTGTATGTTGGTTTATAATTCAAGCCACACTGGTCCTTTCTATCTTGGTTCATTTTCCTTTATACTAACATTTGAAAACAAGAAATATATCAATTTAAAGGATGGGAGTAAAATTTAGAGCCAGCTAAACTCATTTTTTCAGTAGGAACATATATATATTTATACAGATCTGTACATCAGTCCTGAAAGAGGGAAACATGAGGAAGAAAGAGGGACAGGGTTCTCAAAGAGAGACTGTATTTCTTAGGCCTCGTTCAGACTATACACGCTGCCGTGTGCATTTTGGCAGTGCGCATAGTGTGCGACACGCAAGAACGGTAGAAGGGCATAGACAGCCCTTCTACCGTTCCCATCATATGCGCTGCGTGGCAGCGCGATTGCGCTATCGCGTGCTGCATGCATTTTTGGGAATCGCAGCGCAGATCCCATTCATTGTTATGAATGGGATCTGCAGCGCAGCGCATAGTAGCGCAGATGCCGTGCGATCGGACACGTTGCGTTCCAATCGCACAGCCATCTGCGCTAAATGATGTGAACGAGACCTTATTATTATTTATTTTTTCCAATTGGTTCACACAGCTCATTTCAGTTTCAAAACAACATTTTCTTTAGGATTTGGTGACCAGAAGGTCAGAAAGAAAGGATTAGGGAAAACAAATACAATTCTGCTTTATTGCTTAATGTTTACTGATTAAACTATTTACCAATTTAGATAAGTGGAGCATATAAATCCCAGAAGGGGTGGAAAGCAGGTTTGTTTGCAGTGTCACCAGGAGAATGAGTGACATGTGGCCCCATGGAGTGTTGTCACACTGGTTTTTACATTCTTAATGTGGCCATACACTGGTCGATTTGCCATCAGATCGACCAACAGATAGATCCCTTTCCTGATCGAATCTGACCAGAGAGGGATTGTATGGCTGCCTTTACTGCAAACAGATTGTGAATCGATTTCAGCATGAAATAGATTCACCATCCATGAAGCTGCCGCCCCTCCCCCCCCCCCCCCCCCCCCCCGCATACATTACCTGATCCGGCCGGCGCGAGTCCCCTGGTCTCTGTTGTCTTCTTCTCCGCGCTCGGCTCCAGCTTCACTGAACTTCCTGCCGGGGGAAGTTTAAACAGTAGAGGGCGCTCTACTGTTTAAACTTCCTGCCAGGACAGGAAGTGAAGCCAGCCAGAACACGGAGCCCAGCTGAGAAGAAGACAGCGGAGACCAGGGGACTCGCCCCGGCGGAACAGGTAATGTATTGCCGCTAGCGGCGGTCGTCGGGCATTCGAACGCCGCTATGGACGCACTTCCAACCCGCCAGCGATCGAGCAAAATCTTCCACACGGACGGCTCGATGGGAATCGGCGGGAACGATTGATTTCGGATGGAAATCGATCGTTCTGTAAGCGTTTGCGTAACGATTTCACAGCAGATTCGATCACAGTGATCGAATCTGCTGTATATCGGCGGGAAAATCGTTAGGTGTATGGGCCCCTTAACACAGAGTGAGGCAAAACGTACAGTGTGCAATACAGCATCTTCCTATCTGCTTTGCAAAGCAGAATATTAACCTACCTGGCGTTACGCAGTTTAGCGGCTGCGTCCGCTGGAGGGATTTTTTTTTATTTAAATGTTTTTTTTTATGTTAGCTAGCACTAGACTAGCTAACTATCTTTCCCAAGTCCCATGGCACCCCTCCGATCCCCCCCCCCCCCCGATCGCTGCCGGCAACACTTACCCGTCCGCGATCCTACGAGAGCTGCAGCTTCCCAGTTAGCATCACTCGTCGCTATGGCAACGATCATCATCGAGTCATGCGCAGTGCCAATCCTCCCCATAGCGAAGCCGGGTGCTGATTGGGAGGCTGCGCCATCGCGGGATCCCTGAGGGGTATGTATACCGGAGGTGATCAGGGGCAATTGAAGGGGACCGGAGGGACTTGGGCACCATAGTTAGCTAACAAAGTGCTAGCTTAACAATATGTCAAACGTTTTATTTAAAAAAATCCTCCCGGGGCGATGCGATCCCCTGCGGCTGCTAGCCCGACACTGTGTCGGGCTTACCGCCAGGGAGGTTAATTTAGGGCAATGAATGTAGTGGTGGGCGGAAATTACGCCTATGCATAATTACGCATCATAATTCGCATTTACGCATCATAATCATAATGCAAAATTTGCAGATTATGCATAATTTTTTTTGCATGTAAACGGAATCGCTATATGTAATTACGTTTGTTAGCGTAGTTTTCAGCTAATTTTGGACACAAGCGTTTTTACACATACGAACTGGTTTTTGTTTTTTTTTTCACATTGAATATTTAAATAATAGCCGCGTCAGTGCACTCTGTTGCAGAATCATATGCAGCAGCAGGAACATCACATCCCACTGCAACACAAACAAAAATTGATGTAAAACCGACCTGAATTCTCTTTTTAGTAATTTTGGGAATTACACACATGGTTACATTTCTTTCAACAGTTTTATGGGACTTACTGGAAATTCATTCTTTGCTGATAAAATCTCTCTCAGTATTTAGAGGACTTCTTTGAGATAGGCATCATACGTAACTTTGTGTGTAACTAGTGAATCTTTAGGTAAGTTTACTCTATAATTAAAGAGCAAATAGGCACAGTTTGATTTCATTAACAATTAACATTCTATTTCTATTGCTCTTCGCTGCAAGGCTATCAGCAAAATGGAAGTGCTCTGTACCGTGATAACCAAGTGAATTTTCTCAGTAGAAAATGATATATTTTGATGTCTGAAAACATTTCAGGATGCAGGTTTTCAGAAAGCTAACCCTCTTCATCAGGCATATTTTCAGATGTATGCATATGTGTATCAGCACCAAGGAAACAAAGTGGCCGCCGCTGAGAGAAGAACAATGTTCAGAGTTCACAGACAGGTAAATTATATATAACCAGCACAGAATCCAAAAACAGAAGACAAGTCTTCAACAAAGAATAAGAGCAGGTAAATCTCCACCACAATAAATATCGGGGTCCCGGCACAGCTCTGCAATCATGGATACCCAGAAAACGGAAAGAGGCACTTACTAGCTGGTGACAACCCACATTATAAGGTTGTATCAATGCTTTGGTAGGACATTGAGAAGCAACAGTCCATCCAGGATCCACCAATTCAGCAATGACTCATCTCACAAATGGATAGCAGTAAACATCATAAAATACAAACAAACGGCAACTCTAAGTGTAAACCGTTTATTACAGAGTTTTCATAGTAAAACAGCATAAAAAATTGCATAAAATCATTCCCCTGATGATGATAGTTTGCGAAACCGGTCGAGAAGGAGACAGGCGGCACCTTTATACTGTCCTACACTGCTGACCCATACACGCATGCAGCTTTCTCGGGGTTCCCATTGCATGGGCCCTGTATGTAAGTTTTGCTTTTATGCTATTGGTGGATCCTGGGTGGACTGTTGCTTCTCGATGTCCTACCAACCTTATAATGTGGGTTGTCACCAGCTGGTAAGCCTTTTTCCTTTTTCTGGGTATCCATGATTGCAGAGCTGTGCCGTGAACCCAATACTTATTGTGGTGGAGATTTACCTGCTCTTATTCTTTGTTGAAGACTCATCTTTTGTTTTTGGATTCTGGCTGATTACATATAATATATTTTCAGATGTAAGCCAAAGTATCATGGTGCTGCATGCTCATATACTATTAGATCTAAAATGCTTATACAAAAAACCAGAGAAGAAAAAGTGCAAATGTGTTGAAGAGGCACCTCAATGACATACAGTAGAATGTAATACACTGAGCAGCCCAAAAATTAGACACCCCTTATTTGAAAGTAAACCAGTCTAAAAGTGATGCAGCGTGACGTAACAATGCAGAGTTTATTATATAAGGGACGCTCAGCTTCGGAGAATGTAGTTATCACGGAAGTCAATGTCAAAATGGGTAAGGTGAAACATTTGTCAGTGTTTCTCAAACCTGTCCTCGAGACTCCCCAATGATGCATGTTTAGCAGGCAATTGCACTTATGCACAGGTGAGGTAATTAGTGTAATTAGTGCTTGGGGCCTCACACGAAGGGGGGCCTTCCTCTGCTGCTGGTGGCTGGCAGCGGAGTGGCAGGAGGGTGTGCGCAACGGCGGGGGCCGGGGGAGTGGGCAGAGCAAAGTTTCAACTAACCTGCCTTGATCCTGCCACAGCCTCTATCTTCATCCTGTCCCGGCATGCGGCGTCTGTCGCTATGGTAACAGAGCCACCTGTAAAGACTTAACCACATGTGATCGCAGGGGGAGCTCTTACCGATGCGACAGATGCCGCACGCCAGGACAGGAAGAAGATAGAGGCTGTGTGCAGGATCGAGAAAGCCAGGTGAGTTTAAACTTCACTCTGTCCGCTCCCCCCGCCCTATGCTGGAGACACCTACCTATCTAACCTATACAGAGGACATGCATCTACCTAACCTATACTGAGGGGTACCTACCCAGGGCTGTTTCTTGGGCAGTGCGGGCAGGGCGACCGCCCTGGGCGCAGGTCAAAAAGTAGAAGAAGGGGGGTGCAGGCAGAAGGACATAACCGCTAGGGAGCTGGTGACGTGTGGTGCAGTCATATGGAAGAAGAAGATCACCAGCGCAATCACCTTCCTTGACTCCTCCTAGGCTCCTCCAAGTCACCATCACGTCACCACCGCGTGATGACACCTGATGTCCTGTAGCGGTACTGCAGGCTGTCAGTGCGCGGTGTCCATGGAGGCTGCTTTTCGGGCTCTGTTAGCCTGTGTGTTCTGCTGGTCCCTGCTTCCTCCTGGATGAGCGGCTGGTCACTAGTAAATAGGCAGATCTACTTGTGACCTGTGGCTGTGTGACTGGCCCTAAAGAGTAAGGATAGCAAGTTCACCGGGGTGGAGGGGTGCGCAATTTTAACACCCTCGCCCTGGGCGCAACTTAGCCTAGAAACTGCCCTGTACCTACCTATCTAATCTATACTGGGGGCATCTACCTATCTAACCTATACTGAGGGGTACCTACCTATCTATTCTATACTGTGGGCATCTACCTATTTAACCTATACTGAGGGGTACCGACCTATCTAATCTATACTGGTGGCATTTACCTATCTAACCTATAGTGAGTGGTACCTACCCATCTAACCTATACTGCTTACACCTACCTACCTAATCTACACTGGGGGCATCTACCTATTTAACCTATACTGCATGCACCTACCTATCTAACCTATATTAGGGGCACCTACCTATCTAGCCTATACTGCTGGCACCTACCTATCTAACCTATACTCGGGGCATCTACCTATCTAAACTATACTGTGGGCACTTACCTATCTAGCCTATACTGCGGGCACCTACCTATCTAACGTACACTGTGGGTACTTTCCTATCTAGCCTATACTGTGGGCACCTACCTATCTAACCTGTACTGAAGGCACCTACCTATCTAGCCTATACTGCCGACACCTACCTATTTAACCTCTACTGCCGGCACCTACCTATCTAATCTATACTGGGGGTAACTATACGGGCTACCTATACTGGGGGCACCTATATCAGTCACTACATGAGCGGGTGCATTTTACATCCTCGCCCTGGGTGCAATTTAGCCTTGAAACTGCTAGTATTTGACTCCTCCCACATCATGTTTTGCCACGCCCATATTTCGCCGTGACATGCTTCGCGCACCACTTCTTTCATGGATGGGGGTCTACACTTATGGACTGCTTGGGGCCACCAAAACTTTAGCTGCACCCCTGGCAAAGAGGGAAGGACATACTGCACACACAGGGCGCAGTATGTCCGGGGCAAAGGTCAACAAAGTCATGCTACTGCATAGGTGTGGACTGTACTCACTCATGCACGGCAGCTTCATGCTACTGCATAGGTGGAGACTGTACTCACTCATGCACAAGTGGCTTCATGCTACTGCATAGGTGGGGACTGTACTCACTCATGCACGAGCGGCTTCATGCTGCTGCATAGGTGTGGACTGTACTCACTCATGTATGAGCGGCTTCATGCTACTGCATAGGTGTGGACTGTACTCACTCATGCAGGAGCGGCTTCATGCTACTGCATAGGTAAGGACAGTACTAACTCATGCACGAGCGGCTTCATGCTACTGCATAGGTGAGGACTGTACTCACTCATGTATGAGCAGCTTCATGCTACTGCATAGGTGGGGACTGTACTCACTCATGTATAAGCTGCTTCATGCTACTGCATAGGTGTGGACTGTACTCCCTCATGCACGAGCAGCTTCATGCTACTGCATAGGTGTGGACTGTACTCACTCATGCACGAGCGGCTTCATGCTACTGCATAGGTGTAGACAGTACTCACTCATGCACGAGCAGCTTCATGCTACTGCATAGGTGTGGACTGTACTCACTCATGTATGAGCGGCTTCATGCTGCTGCATAGGTGTGGACTGTACTCACTCATGCACGAGCGGCTTCATGCTACTGCATAGGTGTGGACTGTTCTCGCACATGCACGAGCGGCTTCATGCTACTGCATAGGTGTAGACAGTACTCACTCATGCACGGGCAGCTTCATGCTACTGCATAGGTGTGAACTGTACTCACTCATGCACGAGCGGCTTCATGCAACTGCATAGGTGTGGACTGTACTCACTCATGCACGAGCTGCTTCATGCTACTGCATAGGTGTGGACTGTACTCATTCATGCACAAGCGGCTTCATGCTACTGCATAGGTGTGGACTGCACTCACTCATGCACGAGCGGCTTCATGCTACTGCATAGGTGTGGACTGTACTCACTCATGCACGAGCGGCTTCATGCTACTGCATAGGTGTGGACTGTACTCACTCATGCACAAGCGGCTTCATGCTACTGCATAGGTGTGGACTGTACTCCCTCATGCAGGAGCAGCTTCATGCTGCTGCATAGGTGTGGACTGTACTCGCTAATGCACGAGTGGATTCATGCTACTGCATAGGTGTGGACTGTACTCGCACATGTACGAGCGGCTTCATGCTACTGCATAGGTGTGGACTGTACTCACTCATGCATGAGCAGCTTCATGCTACTGCATAGGTGTGGACTGTACTCACTCATGCACAAGCAGCTTCATGCTACTGCATAGGTGTGGACTGTACTCACTCATGCACTTGCGGCTTCATGCTACTGCATAGGTGTGAACTGTACTCACTCATGCACGAGCGGCTTCATGCTACTGCATAGGTGTGAACTGTACTCACTCATGCACAAGCGGCTTCATGCTACTGCATAGGTGTGGACTGTACTCACTCATGCACGAGCGGCTTCATGCTACTGCATAGGTGTGAACTGTACTCACTCATGCACGAGCGGCTTCATGCTACTGCATAGGTGTGAACTGTACTCACTCATGCACGAGCGGCTTCATGCTACTGCATAGGTGTGGACTGTACTCACTCATGTACGAGCGGCTTCATGCTACTGCATAGGTGTGGACTGTACTCACTCATGCACGAGCTGCTTCATGCTACTGCATAGGGGTGCACTGTACTCACTCATGCATGAGCGGCATCCTGCTACTGCATAGGTGTGGACTGTACTCACTCATGTATGAGCGGCTTCATGCTACTGCATAGGTGTGGACTGTACTCACTCATGCACAAGCAGCTTCATGCTGCTGCATAGGTGTGGACTGTACTCACTCATGCACGAGCGGCTTCATGCTACTGCATAGGTGTAGACAGTACTCACTCATGCACGGGCAGCTTCATGCTACTGCATAGGTGGGGACTGTACTCGCTCATGCACGAGCGGCTTCATGTTACTTCATAGGTGTGGACTGTACTCACTCATGCACGAGCGGCTTCATGCTACTGCATAGGTGTGGACTGTACTCACTCATGCACGAGCGGCTTCATGCTACTGCATAGGTGTGGACTGTACTCACTCATGCACGAGCGGCTTCATGCTACTGCATAGGTGTGAACTGTACTCACTCATGTATGAGCGGCTTCATGCTACTGCATAGGTGTGGACTGTACTCCCTCATGCAGGAGCAGCTTAATGCTGCTGCATAGGTGTGGACTGTACTCGCTAATGCACGAGTGGCTTCATGCTACTGCATAGGTGTGGATTGTACTCGCACATGTACGAGCGGCTTCATGCTACTGCATAGGTGTGGACTGTACTCACTCATGCACGAGCAGCTTCATGCTACTGCATAGGTGTGGACTGTACTCACTCATGCACAAGCAGCTTCATGCTACTGCATAGGTGTGGACTGTACTCACTCATGCACGAGCGGCTTCATGCTACTGCATAGGTGTGAACTGTACTCACTCATGCACGAGCAGCTTCATGCTACTGCATAGGTGTGGACTGTACTCGCACATGCACGAGCGGCTTCATGCTACTGCATAGGTGTAGACAGTACTCACTCATGCACGGGCAGCTTCATGCTACTGCATAGGTGTGGACTGTACTCGCACATGCACGAGCGGCTTCATGCTACTTCATAGGAGTAGACAGTACTCACTCATACACGGGCAGCTTCATGCTACTGCATAGGTGGGGACTGTACTCGCTCATGCACGAGCGGCTTCATGCTACTGCATAGGTGTGGACTGTACTCACTCATGCACGAGCCGCTTCATGCTACTGCATAGGTGTGGACTGTACTCACTCATGTATGAGCGGCTTCATGCTACTGCATAGGTGTGGACTGTACTCCCTCATGCAGGAGCAGCTTCATGCTGCTGCATAGGTGTGGACTGTACTCGCTAATGCACGAGTGGCTTCATGCTACTGCTTAGGTGTGGACTGTACTCACTCATGCACGAGCAGCTTCAAGCTACTGCGTAGGTGTGGACTGTACTCACTCATGCACAAGCAGCTTCATGCTACTGCATAGGTGTGGACTGTGCTCACTCATGCACGAGCGGCTTCATGCTACTGCATAGGTGTGAACTGTACTCACTTATGCACAAGCAGCTTCATGCTACTGCATAGGTGTGGACTGTACTCACTCATGTATGAGCGGCTTTATGCTACTGCATAGGTGTGGACTGTACTCCCTCATGCACGAGCGGCTTCATGCTACTTCATAGGAGTAGACAGTACTCACTCATACACGGGCAGCTTCATGCTACTGCATAGGTGGGGACTGTACTCGCTCATGCACGAGCGGCTTCATGCTACTGCATAGGTGTGGACTGTACTCACTCATGCACGAGCTGCTTCATGCTAATGCATAGGTGTGGCCTGTACTCATTCATGCACAAGCGACTTCATGCTACTGCATAGGTGTGGACTGTACTCACTCATGCACGAGCGGCTTTATGCTACTGCATAGTTGTGGACTGTACTCACTCATGCACGAGCCGCTTCATGCTACTGCATAGGTGTGGACTGTACTCACTCATGTATGAGCGGCTTCATGCTACTGCATAGGTGTGGACTGTACTCCCTCATGCAGGAGCAGCTTCATGCTGCTGCATAGGTGTGGACTGTACTCGCTAATGCACGAGTGGCTTCATGCTACTGCATAGGTGTGGACTGTACTCACTCATGCACGAGCAGCTTCAAGCTACTGCATAGGTGTGGACTGTACTCACTCATGCACAAGCAGCTTCATGCTACTGCATAGGTGTGGACTGTGCTCACTCATGCACGAGCGGCTTCATGCTACTGCATAGGTGTGAACTGTACTCACTCATGCACAAGCAGCTTCATGCTACTGCATAGGTGTGGACTGTACTCACTCATGTACGAGCGGCTTCATGCTACTGCATAGTTGTGGACTGTACTCACTCATGTATGAGCGGCTTCATGCTACTGCATAGGTGTGGACTGTACTCACTCATGCACAAGCAGCTTCATGCTACTGCATAGGTGTGGACTGTACTCACTCATGCACGAGCGGCTTCATGCTACTACATAGGTGTGGACTGTACTCACTCATGCACGAGCGGCTTCATGCTACTGCATAGGTGTGGACTGTACTCGCACATGCACGAGCGGCTTCATGCTACTGCATAGGTGTAGACAGTACTCACTCATGCAGGGGCAGCTGCATGCTACTGCATAGGTGTGGACTGTACTCACTCATGCACGAGCTGCTTCATGCTACTGCATAGGTGTGGCCTGTACTCATTAATGCACAAGCAGCATCATGCTACTGCATAGGTGTGGCCTGTACTCCCTCATGCAGGAGCAGCTTCATGATGCTGCATAAGTGTGGACTGTACTCGCTAATGCACGAGTGGCTTCATGCTACTGCATAGGTGTGGACTTTACTCGCACATGTACGAGCGGCTTCATGCTACTGCATAGGTGTGGACTGTACTCACACATGCACGAGCAGCTTCATGCTACTGCATAGGTGTGGACTGTACTCGCACATGTACGAGCGGCTTCATGCTACTGCATAGGTGTGGACTGTACTCACTCATGCACGAGCGGCTTCATGCTACTGCATAGGTGTAGACAGTACTCACTCATGCACAGGCAGCTTCATGCTACTGCATAGGTGGGGACTGTACTCGCTTATGCACGAGCGGCTTCATGTTACTGCATAGGTGTGGCCTGTACTCATTCATGCACAAGCGGCTTCATGCTACTGCATAGGTGTGGACTGTACTCACTCATGCACGAGCGGCTTCATGCTACTGCATAGGTGTGGACTGTACTCACTCATGCACGATCGGCTTCATGCTACTGCATAGGTGTGGACTGTACTCACTCATGTATGAGCGGCTTCATGCTACTGCATAGGTGTGGACTGTACTCCCTCATGCAGGAGCAGCTTCATGCTGCTGCATAGGTGTGGACTGTACTCGCTAATGCACGAGTGGCTTCATGCTACTGCATAGGTGTGGATTGTACTCGCACATGTACGAGCGGCTTCATGCTACTGCATAGGTGTGGACTGTACTCACTCATGCACGAGCAGCTTCATGCTACTGCATAGGTGTGGACTGTACTCACTCATGCACAAGCAGCTTCATGCTACTGCATAGGTGTGGACTGTACTCACTCATGCACGAGCGGCTTCATGCTACTGCATAGGTGTGAACTGTACTCACTCATGCACGAGCGGCTTCATGCTACTGCATAGGTGTGGACTGTACTCGCACATGCACGAGCGGCTTCATGCTACTGCATAGGTGTAGACAGTACTCACTCATGCACGGGCAGCTTCATGCTACTGCATAGGTGTGGACTGTACTCGCACATGCACGAGCGGCTTCATGCTACTTCATAGGAGTAGACAGTACTCACTCATACACGGGCAGCTTCATGCTACTGCATAGGTGGGGACTGTACTCGCTCATGCACGAGCGGCTTCATGCTACTGCATAGGTGTGGACTGTACTCACTCATGTATGAGCGGCTTCATGCTACTGCATAGGTGTGGACTGTACTCCCTCATGCAGGAGCAGCTTCATGCTGCTGCATAGGTGTGGACTGTACTCGCTAATGCACGAGTGGCTTCATGCTACTGCTTAGGTGTGGACTGTACTTGCACATGTACGAGCGGCTTCATGCTACTGCATAGGTGTGGACTGTACTCACTCATGCACGAGCAGCTTCAAGCTACTGCGTAGGTGTGGACTGTACTCACTCATGCACTAGCAGCTTCATGCTACTGCATAGGTGTGGACTGTGCTCACTCATACACGAGCGGCTTCATGCTACTGCATAGGTGTAAACTGTACTCACTCATGCACAAGCAGCTTCATGCTACTGCATAGGTGTGGACTGTACTCACTCATGTATGAGCGGCTTCATGCTACTGCATAGGTGTGGACTGTACTCCCTCATGCACGAGCGGCTTCATGCTACTTCATAGGAGTAGACAGTACTCACTCATACACGGGCAGCTTCATGCTACTGCATAGGTGGGGACTGTACTCGCTCATGCACGAGCGGCTTCATGCTACTGCATAGGTGTGGACTGTACTCACTCATGCACGAGCTGCTTCGTGCTAATGCATAGGTGTGGCCTGTACTCATTCATGCACAAGCGACTTCATGCTACTGCATAGGTGTGGACTGTACTCACTCATGCACGAGCGGCTTCATGCTACTGCATAAGTGTGGACTGTACTCACTCATGCACGAGCCGCTTCATGCTACTGCATAGGTGTGGACTGTACTCACTCATGTATGAGCGGCTTCATGCTACTGCATAGGTGTGGACTGTACTCCCTCATGCAGGAGCAGCTTCATGCTACTGCATAGGTGTGGACTGTACTCG
Source organism: Hyperolius riggenbachi (assembly GCF_040937935.1). Taxonomy (NCBI): domain Eukaryota; kingdom Metazoa; phylum Chordata; class Amphibia; order Anura; family Hyperoliidae; genus Hyperolius; species Hyperolius riggenbachi. The sequence continues at coordinate 52,711,847 of NC_090648.1, forward strand.
CACATGTACGAGCGGCTTCATGCTACTGCATAGGTGTGGACTGTACTCACTCATGCACGAGCAGCTTCAAGCTACTGCATAGGTGTGGACTGTACTCACTCATGCACAAGCAGCTTCATGCTACTGCATAGGTGTGGACTGTGCTCACTCATGCACGAGCGGCTTCATGCTACTGCATAGGTGTGAACTGTACTCACTCATGCACAAGCAGCTTCATCTTACTGCATAGGTGTGGACTGTACTCACTCATGTATGAGCGGCTTCATGCTACTGCATAGTTGTGGACTGTACTCACTCATGCACAAGCAGCTTCATGCTACTGCATAGGTGGGGACTGTACTCACTCATGCACGAGCGGCTTCATGCTACTACATAGGTGTGGACTGTACTCACTCATGCACGAGCGGCTTCATGCTACTGCATAGGTGTGGACTGTTCTCGCACATGCACGAGCGGCTTCATGCTACTGCATAGGTGTAGACAGTACTCACTCATGCAGGGGCAGCTGCATGCTACTGCATAGGTGTGGACTGTACTCACTCATGCACGAGCTGCTTCATGCTACTGCATAGGTGTGGCCTGTACTCATTAATGCACAAGCGGCATCATGCTACTGCATAGGTGTGGCCTGTACTCCCTCATGCAGGAGCAGCTTCATGATGCTGCATAAGTGTGGACTGTACTCGCTAATGCACGAGTGGCTTCATGCTACTGCATAGGTGTGGACTGTACTCGCACATGTACGAGCGGCTTCATGCTACTGCATAGGTGTGGACTGTACTCACTCATGCACGAGCGGCTTCATGCTACTGCATAGGTGTAGACAGTACTCACTCATGCACAGGCAGCTTCATGCTACTGCATAGGTGGGGACTGTACTCGCTCATGCACGAGCGGCTTCATGCTACTGCATAGGTGTGGACTGTACTCACTCATGCACGAGCTGCTTCATGCTAATGCATAGGTGTGGCTTGTACTCATTCATGCACAAGCGGCTTCATGCTACTGCATAGGTGTGGACTGTACTCACTCATGCACGAGCGGCTTCATGCTACTGCATAGGTGTGGACTGTACTCACTCATGCACGAGCGGCTTCATGCTACTGAATAGGTGTGCACTGTACTCACTCATGTATGAGCGGCTTCATGCTACTGCATAGGTGTGGACTGTACTCCCTCATGCAGGAGCAGCTTCATGCTGCTGCATAGGTGTGGACTGTACTCGCTAATGCACGAGTGGCTTCATGCTACTGCATAGGTGTGGACTGTACTCGCACATGTACGAGCGGCTTCATGCTACTGCATAGGTGTGGACTGTACTCACTCATGCACGAGCAGCTTCATGCTACTGCATAGGTGTGGACTGTACTCACTCATGCACAAGCAGCTTCATGCTACTGCATAGGTGTGGACTGTACTCACTCATGCACGAGCGGCTTCATGCTACTGCATAGGTGTGAACTGTACTCACTCATGCACGAGCGGCTTCATGCTACTGCATAGGTGTGGACTGTACTCGCACATGCACGAGCGGCTTCATGCTACTGCATAGGTGTAGACAGTACTCACTCATGCACGGGCAGCTTCATGCTACTGCATAGGTGTGGACTGTTTTCGCACATGCACGAGCGGCTTCATGCTACTTCATATGAGTAGACAGTACTCACTCATACACGGGCAGCTTCATGCTACTGCATAGGTGGGGACTGTACTCGCTCATGCACGAGCGGCTTCATGCTACTGCATAGGTGTGGACTGTACTCACTCATGCACGAGCTGCTTCATGCTAATGCATAGGTGTGGCCTGTACTCATTCATGCACAAGCGGCTTCATGCTACTGCGTAGGTGTGGACTGTACTCACTCATGCACGAGCGGCTTCATGCTACTGCATAGGTGTGGACTTTACTCACTCATGCACGAGCCGCTTCATGCTACTGCATAGGTGTGGACTGTACTCACTCATGTATGAGCGGCTTCATGCTACTGCATAGGTGTGGAATGTACTCACTCATGCACGAGCGGCTTCATGCTACTGCATAGGTGTGAACTGTACTCACTCATGCAGGGGTGCCTCTAGGCATAGGCAGTACAGGCCATTGCCTGGAGTGCCATTGGTCCTGGGGGCGCCATGTTGCTGGATTAAGCCACGCCCCTCTATGAAGCCACGCCCCCTGACTAAGCCCCACCTCCACCGGTTTTCTATTACTTGTTTCTGCTGCATCTGCTTAGCGTAAGTTGCAGGCAGCTGCCACTGTGTCCCTCTGTGCCTTGTACATCCTTACCCCCTCCCCTTTGTGCCTCCTTCTGTCTCCTTGTGCCTCCTTGGGTCCCTTGTGCCATGTCTGACCTCCTGTTTGTCCTTCTGTCTCCCTTTTTGCCTCCATGTGCCTCTTTCAGTCCCCCTGTGCCACCTGTGCCTCCTTCTGTCCACCTGTGCCTCCTTCTGTCCACCTGTGCCTCCGTATGTCCCATTGTGCCTTTCTTTGTTCCCTTGTGCTATGTCTGCCCCCCCCCCCCCCGTTCCTCCTTCAGTTCCACTCTGCCTCCTTCTGTCCTCGTGTGCCTCCTTCTGTCACCATGTGCCTATTCAGTCCCCATGTGCCACCTCTGTCCCCTGCGTCTTCCTCTATCCCCCTGTGCCTCCTTCTGTGCCTCTTTGTGCCTTCTTCTGTCTTCCTGTGGCTCTGTCTGTCCCCCTCTGCCTTCTGTCTCCCTGTGCCTCCTTACATCCCCCTCTGCCTTCTTCTGTCACCCTTTTGTGGCTCCTTCTGTCCCCCTTTGTGCATGCTTCTGTTTCCCTTTGTGCCTCCTACTGTTTCCCTGAGCCTCCTTCTGCCCCTTGTGCTTTTTCTGTCCCCATCGTGCCTCCTCCTTTCCCCTGTGTGCCTCCTTTAGTCTCCCTGTGTCTCCTTCTTTCCTCCTGTGCCTCAATCTGTCCCCCTTTGAGCCTCAATCTTTCCCCATTGTGCCTCCGGTCTGCCCCACTTTGTGCCTCCTTCTGTCCCCCTGTGTGCCTCCTTCAGTCCCCCTGTGTGCCTCCTTCTGGCCCTCATGCCTTCTTCTGTCACCTTGTACCACCCACTGCCCGTTTGTGTACCTCCTTCCGTCCTCCTGTGCCTCCTTCTGTCCTCCTTTGTGCCTCATTCTGTCCCCCATTGTGCCTCCTTTTGTTGCCCATTGTGCCTCCTTTTGTCCCCTGTGTGCCTCCTTCTGTTCCCTTGTGCCTCCTTCTGTCCTCCTTTGTGACTTCTTCTGACCCTCATGCCTCCTTCTGTTCCCCTGTACCTCCCTATGTCGCCCTGTGTGCCTTATTCAGTCCCCCTGTGCCTGCTTCTGTCCCTCTTTTTGCCTCATGAAAGTGGAGCCCTGCCTATGTGTATTTTCTGGTGAAACGCTGCCGCATTTATGTGTATTTTTCTGTTGAAATGCTGCCGCAATAAGTGTCATTTCTGATGAAACGCTGCCGCATTATGATTATTTTTCTGGTGAAACATTGCCGCATTGCGATTATATTCTGGTGAAACGCTGCTGCAATGAGATTATTTTCTTGTGAAACACTTCCGCAGTACGTGTATTTTCTGGTGAAACACTGCCGCATTACGATTATTTTCATGGGGGAGGGGAGGTTGGGGGAGGCACCACAGGTTTTCTCGCCTTGAGTGACAAAATGGCTAGGGCTCCCCTGCACTCATGCACAAGCAGCTTCATGCTACTGCATAGGTGTGAACTGTACTCACTCATGCACAAGCAGCTTCATGCTACTGCATAGGTGTGGACTGTACTCACTCATGTACGAGCGGCTTCATGCTACTGCATAGGTGTGGACTGTGCTCACTCATGCACGAGCGGCTTCATGCTACTGCATAGGTGTGGACTGTACTCACTCATGCACAAGCAGCTTTATGCTACTGCATAGGTGTGGACTGTACTCACTCATGCACAAGCAGCTTCATGCTACTACATAGGTGTGGACTGTACTTACTCATGCACGAGCGGCTTCATGCTACTGCATAGGTGTGGACTGTACTCGCACATGCACGAGCGGCTTCATGCTACTGCATAGGTGTAGACAGTACTCACTCATGCACGGGCAGCTTCATGCTACTGCATAGGTGTGGACTGTACTCACTCATGCACGAGCTGCTTCATGCTACTGCATAGGTGTGGCCTGTACTCATTCATCTACAAGCGGCATCATGCTACTGCATAGGTGTGGACTGTACTCCCTCATGCAGGAGCAGCTTCATGATGCTGCATAGGTGTGGACTGTACTCACTAATGCACGAGTGGCTTCATGCTACTGCATAGGTGTGGACTGTACTCGCTAATGCACGAGTGGCCTCATGCTACTGCATAGGTGTGGACTGTACTCGCACGTGTACGAGCGGCTTCATGCTACTGCATAGGTGTGGACTGTACTCACTCATGCACGAGCAGCTTCATGCTACTGCATAGGTGTGGACTGTACTCACTCATGCACGAGCGGCTTCATGCTACTGCATAGGTGTGAACTGTACTCACTCATGCACGAGCGGCTTCATGCTACTGCATAGGTGTGGACTGTACTCACTCATGTACGAGCAGCTTCATGCTACTGCATAGGTGTGGACTGTACTCACTCATGCACGAGCAGCTTCATGCTACTGCATAGGTGTGGACTGTACTCACTCATGCACAAGCTGCTTCATGCTACTGCATAGGGTTGCACTGTACTCACTCATGCATGAGCAGCTATATGCTACTGCATAGGTGTGGACTGTGCTCACTCATGTATGAGCGGCTTCATGCTGCTGCATAGGTGTGGACTGTACTCACTCATGCACGAGCGGCTTCATGCTACTGCATAGGTGTGGACTGTACTTGCACATGCACGAGGGGCTTCATGCTACTGCATAGCTGTGGACTGTACTCACTCATGCACGAGCAGCTTCATGCTACTGTATAGGTGTGGACTGTACTCACTCATGCACGAGCGGCTTCATGCTACTGCATAGGTGTGAACTGTACTCACTCATGCACGAGCGGCTTCATGCTACTGCATAGGTGTGGACTGTACTCACTCATGTACGAGCAGCTTCATGCTACTGCATAGGTGTGGACTGTACTCACTCATGCACGAGCAGCTTCATGCTACTGCATAGGTGTGGACTGTACTCACTCATGCACAAGCTGCTTCATGCTACTGCATAGGGTTGCACTGTACTCACTCATGCATGAGCAGTTATATGCTACTGCATAGGTGTGGACTGTGCTCACTCATGTATGAGCGGCTTCATGCTGCTGCATAGGTGTGGACTGTACTCACTCATGCACGAGCGGCTTCATGCTACTGCATAGGTGTGGACTGTACTTGCACATGCACGAGGGGCTTCATGGTACTGCATAGCTGTGGACTGTACTCACTCATGCACGAGCTGCTTCATGCTAATGCATAGGTGTGGCCTGTACTCATTCATGCACAAGCGGCTTCATGCTACTGCATAGGTGTGGACTGTACTCACTCATGCATGAGCGGCTTCATGCTACTGCATAGGTGTGGACTGTACTCACTTATGCACGAGCGGCTTCATGCTACTGCATAGGTGTGGACTGTACTCACTTATGTATGAGCGGCTTCATGCTACTGCATAGGTGGGGACTGTACTCCCTCATGCAGGAGCAGCTTCATGCTGCTGCATAGGTGTGGACTGTACTCGCTAATGCACGAGTGGCTTCATGCTACTGCATAGGTGTGGACTGTACTCACTCATGCACGAGCGGCTTCATGCTACTGCATAGGTGTGGACTGTACTCACTCATGTACGAGCGGCTTCATGCTACTGCATAGGTGTGGACTGTACTCACTCATGCACAAGCAGCTTCATGCTAAGGCATAGGTGTGAACTGTACTCACTCATGCACTAGCGGCTTCATGGTACTGCATAGGTGTGGACTGTACTCACTCATGTACGAGCGGCTTCATGCTACTGCATAGGTGTGGACTGTACTCACTCATGCACAAGCAGCTTCATGCTACTGCATAGGTGTGGACTGTACTCACTCATGCACGAGCGGCTTCATGCTACTACATAGGTGTGGACTGTACTCACTCATGCACGAGCGGTTTCATGCTACTGCATAGGTGTGGACTGTACTCACTCATGCACGAGCGGCTTCATGCTACTGCATAGGTGTGGACTGTACTCACTCATGTATGAGCGGCTTCATGCTACTGCATAGGTGTAGACAGTACTCCCTCATGCAGGAGCAGCTTCATGCTGCTGCATAGGTGTGGACTGTACTCGCTAATGCGCGAGTGGCTTCATGCTACTGCATAGGTGTGGACTTTACTCGCACATGTACGAGCGGCTTCATGCTACTGCATAGGTGTGGACTGTACTCACTCATGCACAAGCAGCTTTATGCTACTGCATAGGTGTGGACTGTACTCACTCATGCACGAGCGGCTTCATGCTACTGCATAGGTGTGAACTGTACTCACTCATGCACGAGCGGCTTCATGCTACTGCATAGGTGTGGACTGTACTCACTCATGTACGAGCGGCTTCATGCTACTGCATAGGTGTGGACTGTACTCACTCATGCACAAGCAGCTTCATGCTACTGCATAGGTGTGTACTGTACTCACTCATGCACGAGCGGCTTCATGCTACTGCATAGGTGTGGACTGTACTCACTCATGTTCGAGCAGCTTCATGCTACTGCATAGGTGTGGACTGTACTCACTCATGCACGAGCGGCTTCATGCTACTTCATAGGTGTGAACTGTACTCACTCATGTACGAGCGGCTTCATGCTACTGCATAGGTGTGGACTGTACTCACTCATGCACAAGCGACTTCATGCTACTGCATAGGTGTGGACTGTACTCGTTTATGCACGAGCGGCTTCATGCTACTGCGTAGGTGGGGACTGTAGTCACTCATGCACGAGCAGCATCATGCTACTGCATAGGTGGGAACTGTACTCACTCATGCACGAGTGGCTTCATGCTACTGCATAGGTGTGGACTGTACTCACTCATGCACAAGCGACTTCATGCTACTGCATAGGTGTGGACTGTACTCGTACATGCACGAGCGGCTTCATGCTACTGCATAGGTGTGGACTGTACTCACACATGCACGAGCAGCATCATGCTACTGCATAGGTGTGGACTGTACTCACTCATGTTCGAGCAGCTTCATGCTACTGCATAGGTGTGGACTGTACTCACTCATGCACGAGCGGCTTCATGCTACTTCATAGGTGTGAACTGTACTCACTCATGCACGAGTGGCTTCATGCTACTGCATAGGTGTGGACTGTACTCACTCATGCACAAGCGACTTCATGCTACTGCATAGGTGTGGACTGTACTCGTTTATGCACGAGCGGCTTCATGCTACTGCGTAGGTGGGGACTGTAGTCACTCATGCACGAGCAGCATCATGCTACTGCATAGGTGGGAACTGTACTCACTCATGCACGAGTGGCTTCATGCTACTGCATAGGTGTGGACTGTACTCACTCATGCACAAGCGACTTTATGCTACTGCATAGGTGTGGACTGTACTCTTACATGCACGAGCGGCTTCATGCTACTGCGTAGGTGGGGACTGTAGTCACTCATGCACGAGCAGCATCATGCTACTGCATAGGTGGGGACTGTACTCACTCATGCACGAGCGGCTTCATGCTACTGCATAGGTGGGGACTGTACTCACTCATGCACGTGCGGCTTCATGCTACTGTGCTTTGGCCCAAAATTGGTCGCATATTCGATCAGACATGCACAATTTTCATCTGATTAAATTATAAAAATCGGAATCAGATGGTTGTTCGACTGCCAAGTTGCCTGATGTATGGCTACATTAGCTTGTCTGTCATCCTCATTCTCAGGCTAAAGCCCTTTCACTTTTTTGGCAATTCTTTCATGTGCTGCCTGGGCATATTTTCCCGTAAGTGCTGTGGACACTCTTCTATTTGTCAATCAGCTTTTTGTTTGTCCCGCTGGTTTCTTTACATCACAGTTACTGATTAAAAAGGGTTATTTGGACAAGACTCTCACTGGCCTCCAGTGTCCCTCTATAAAACCCCCTTCTCTGAGTTTTCTCAAACCCCTACTGGCATCATGGGGGGAAGAGCTCTGTGTCTCATACTGCTGGGTCTCCTGGCTGGGTCTTCCTATGCACAATCGTGAGTATGGCTTGCTTCATATCAGAACATCTTGGTGCTTGAGGCAAATGTAGGATAGATTATAACGTTTTCGGGTTGGAGAACCCTCCTCCAGGTGAAGTTATTGGTGGAAGTGGATAAACGCTGATGTTTCTGTAAGGAATGTTTTGTGTGTTGACAGAAGAGAACTACTGAAGGAATGTCCCTGGAGTGTACTGTAGATTTATTGATGCTGATTCTTCTACGGTGCCTAAACACATCCAATCTTGGTTGGCCAATTCTGCAATTCCCCTCTATTATGAGCGCTTACTTACAGACTTTGTTCAGTGGGACCTCACACTATATGGTAGTGATAACATTGGCCAATCAATGTGAGTACCAAGCGTGAATCTGAAAAAGGTTGGGAGATAGATGAAGACTTTTGTCTGGCTTAACCTCTTGAGGACTGCAGGGCTAAACCCCCCTAGTGACCAGGCAATTTTTAATAAAATTGGCCACTGCAGCTTTAAGGCCAAGCTGCAGGGCTGCACAACATAGCACACAAGTAATTCCCCTCCCCCTTTTCTCCCCACCAACAGAGCTCTCTGTTGGTGGGGTCTGATCGCTCCCCCCATGTTTATTTTTTTTAATAAATATTAGTGTTGCCTTTTTTTTCTTTTTTAAAATCCTGTTTCTTTAAATACCCTCCCTCCCTCCCCCCAGCCAGCCAATCATAGCGATCAGCTCTCATAGGCTTCACCCTATGAGAGCCGATCGCTCTCTTGTCCCCAGTGCAGTGCTGCTGCTGATCGCAGCGCTGCACCATGTAAATAGACGGCGATCACGCCGTCTAACAGTCTCCCGAGCGGCAATAGCCGCTCGTAGACTGAAGGCGGGGCGGAGCTCCGCCCCACAAGCAGGAGATGAGCGCGCAGCCTGCGCGATCTCCTGCAAAGCAGAGCCCCAGGACTTTACGCCAATCGGCGTTAGGCGGTCCTGGGGCTGCCGCCGCGCCCACGCCCATCGGCGTGACGCGGTCGGCAAGAGGTTAAGGAGTAGCTGATACCCCCTTTCCCATGAGAAATATTTTCCTTTTTTCAAACAGATCATCACGGTGCTCTGTATGACTGATATTGTGGTGAAATCCTCCCACAGTGTGATGTCAGGACCATGGTGCTGACATCACACTGTGGGAGCCTTGTTGCATTGTGGGAAATAACAGCTGTTACCAACTGCCAAAAAAGTAAGCAGCAGCTACTGCTACTCACATCACCTGGTAGCAGTAAAAATGTCACCTTTTAGTGGTGTTCATCACGAGCTCGTGATCATGAGCTGTTTTTTACGATCATAAGGTCGTAATCGGCATTAGTGATCGGCTCTCAATCACGAATACTGATCACGAATGCACTCGTGATTGCACTAGTTACCCGACTCGTGATCACTAGTCGGTATTCGGGATTAAAAATCCGCCGACTTTAGCGGTTAATAGCAAAGCCCCCTTACATGCTAGAAACACCAAATTTGCAGGATTTGTAAGAAGTACAGTGGGTACAGGAGGAAAAAATGTTTTTCAAAAAGACCTTATAGTTTTTGAGAAAATCGATTTTAAAGTTTCAAAGGAAAAAAGTTGTCATTTAAATGCGGTAAATGATAGTTAATGTATTTACCACATTTAAATGTATACTTTTTTCCCTTTGAAACTTTAAAATCGATTTTCTCAAAAACTATAAGGTCTTTTCCTCTTGCTCCTCTTGGTGTTTCTAGCATGTAAGGGGGCTTTGCTATTAACCTTTAATGCTACTTGCACACTAAGACGTTGCGTTAGGTGCCACGTTAAGGTCGCATAACGTGCACCTAACGCAAGGCCTGGTGCTCTCTGGTGTGGACGTCAGAGTGAGCCGCGTTGTGCAGCTCACTTTGGTGTCCGTGATGCCGTGATGCGTACTCTTGGACGCATGCGGCATCACGTGGCCCCGCCGGCCAATCACCGCACAGAGCGGGCGCTCCAGGAAGTAAACACTGCACGTCACAACGTGCAGTGAATATTAATTAGCCATGTGCCCGGCCGCTCTCCGCTCCTCCCCAACATTACTGAGCATGTGCAGACAGTCTAAGGCGGCTTAAGCCGCTGTACCGCTATAGTATGCTGCACTTTCTGAAGAATGTGCAGCGTTACATGTAACGCAATGTGGGCAGTGGGAACAGCCCACTTGTGTTACATTGCTGTGCGTTGGGGGAGCGTTACAGGCTGCACTAACATGCGCCTGTAACGTCCCTGTGTGGAAGCAGCCTAAAGGATACCTCAACCAAAAAAAAATTATAGCTGCAGTGTGTTGGGGGTTAAAATTACATACCTCTCATCCTCCTGCCCCCCCCCCCCCCCCCTCCGTCTGCCGCTGTTAGTCTAATATTCCTCCCGGGGTCCGGCAACTCTCTTGACCCCCCACCCGGACATACTGTTACATAGTTACATAGTTACATAGTTATTTTGGTTGAAAAAAGACATACGTCCATTGAGTTCAACCAGTACAAAGTACAACTTCAGCCTGCTCCCTCACATATCCCTGTTGATCCAGAGGAAGGCGAAAAAACCCTTACAAGCCATGGTCCAATTAGCCCCAAAAGGGAAAAATTCCTTCCCGACTCCAGATGGCAATCAGACAAAATCCCTGGATAAACATCATTAGGCATTACCTAGTAATTGTAGGCATGGATGTCTTTCAACACAAGGAAAGCATCTAAGCCCCCTTTAAATGCAGGTATAGAGTTTTCCATAACGACTTCCTGTGGCAATGCATTCCACATCTTAATCTCTCTTACTGTAAAGAACCCTTTCCTAAATAAATGGCTAAAACGTTTTTCCTCCATGCGCAGATCATGTCCTCTAGTCCTTTGAGAAGCCCTAGGGACAAAAAGCTCATCCGCCAAGCTATTATATTGCCCTCTGATGTATTTATACATGTTAATTAGATCTCCTCTACGGCGTCTTTTCTCTAGACTAAATAAACCCAGTTTATCTAACCTTTCTTGGTAAGCGAGACCTTCCATGCCACGTATCAATTTTGTTGCTCGTCTCTGCACCTGCTCTAAAACTGCAATATATTTTTTGTAATTTGGTGCCCAGAACTGAATTCCATATTCCAGATGTGGCCTTACTAGAGAGTTAAACAGGGGCAATATTATGCTAGCATCTCGAGTTTTTATTTCCCTTTCAATGCATCCCAAAATTTTGTTAGCTTTAGCTGCAGCGGCTTGGCATTGAGTACGATTATTTAACTTGTTGTCGATGAGTACTCCTAAGTCCTTCTCCAAGTTTGTGGGACCCCACTGCTAACAGTCTCCCATTTTGAGTACGATCCATTGACCACAACTCTTTGTTTTCTGTCCATTAGCCAGTTCCCTATCCAAGCACACAGACTCTTCCCCAGTCCTTGCATCCTCAAATTTTGCACCAGA